>NC_142463.1:14911706-15063221 GCF_049115385.1 Moschus berezovskii
ACCATCACACGAGACAGAGGCACCTGCCACACCCTTTCCTGCCCCTGCTGCTTGGAGTAGCCTTGCTGGCCTACACAGTTAATGAGGCTGGGAGCCCCCAGACGGGCACATTTGAGCCAGTTTTCCCTGGATGTCCTGTCAGTGAAAGTGGCGTGACTGCTCTCATCATCCAGGTTCAGGTCTGTTTTTCTCATGGACCTGGTAACCCCTAGAAGGCAAGAGCCATGTCCTCCCATCTTTGGCTGCCAGCTCCTGCCCCAAGACCAGCACACACTGAGTGCCAAAACTCACAGAGAACCTCCTGTGGGCTGGGCTCTGGCAAGACTCTACAGGATAAATGAGGCAAGTTGGGTCCTTGCCCAGCTATACAAAAGCTGGGAAGAGATCTGCCCACAGCTAGATGGCAGGTCACCATCCTGACTCCACCTGCAGGTTTTTCCCACAGGTGTTCCTAAAATAGGCCAGGCCACACTCACAGTTCAGGATGTGCCCAGAGGAAAGTACCCCACCCTCCCTCCTCCCCCTTCTAGAACCCCTGACCATCCGACTCAGGTCGTGGGGGCCCACCCCTAACCTACGAGAAATTAAGCTTAGCACTCACATCTTGGCTTGTACCCAAGTTGAGGGTTTTTATTTACAGAAAGGCCTGGGGGGATCTAGGGTTTGGTGGGATAGGGTGATGCCAGGAAGGGAAGGTAGATGGGTGTTTAAATATTCAGATGGGAGGAAGGCAGGTAGGAAGTAGAGGATTGGCTTAAGGATGGCCCCCTCTGGGCAGTCACCCAGTAAGGCTGGGGGTGAAAACGGGATCAGGAACTAGCAAAGGCCTCAGTCCACTTGCCCCAAGAACAAGATGGCCAGTGGAGGAGGATGCAGATTAAGGTCACGTTTGTTTGATGACATTGAGCGGTACTCCAGGAACGAAGGCCACCCCATCCTCTCTGGACTGTGGACTCTCCAGTGCCACGTGCCCTGTTGGCCTCACCTTTTCATCTGATGCCCTCCCTTCCCTTCCCCCATGTTTTAGAATTTCCTTTTCCTCAGGACTCCTGGATCTCAGACGGAAAGGTCCTGGAAAAGCTAGTTTCCTGGAGGCATGGGGTACATGTCCACCCAGAGGGGCCCGAGTCCTTTCCCCCCCAGGATGCCTACTGGGCTCCATCTTGGCCTGATGCTCATGGCCCCTTGATGGATCCAGGCTCCGTGAGGCGTGCAGAGGCATAGGCTGAGGCTCCAAGGCAGGCCGCAGGTTCACAGAAGCCTGGCAGCCCCATGGGGCCTGGCAGGCCAGGTCGACCTGCCTCTCCTGGGGCCCCTGGAGTCCCCCGATCTCCATCTTTGCCGTTGATTGCCTGACCAGGCTGGCCAGGCAGTCCTATGGAAGGGAAAAGGTCAAGACATCAAGGCCTCCTCTTTTCTCAGCCTTCAAATTCCTCAGTCTCTCAGGGAAACCAAAGTCAAGGACACCATAGAAAGAAGGGACTCTGCCCCGGACACAGGTTCTAAGAGAGTCATGTCTCATGGTCCATTACTCCCAGTGAGTCTGGGGAATAAATGCCCCTTCCCTTCCCTCCGTGAAACAGATTTCTGTGTAAACCAGGAAGTCCTCGGAATCCCAGCTGTCCAGTTCCCAGCCAGACCTGACCCAGAGGCTCCTGGCTGCTCCAAAGGGATGCAAAAATTGGATGCGTGGGACTGAGTTGGCCTTATGTTGTGAGAGCATGAGGGAGGCCTCCATGGAAGAGATCCAGTTGTCTCAGGTCATTAATCCCAGAACTGAGGGACAGGACTGTTACAGGGAAGAGCCAAGGTCTTACCTGGGATCCCCGGGGGCCCAGGCATCCCAGGGTGCCCACGGCCAACTTCTCCCTGATCACCCTTCTCTCCACGTTTTCCTACAGAGAAAGAACCAAGCCTTAGTTTTTCAGAATAGGAAAATTTTTTCTTCTTCTTGGCTTGCTATTTAATTTCTATTTCACACGCAACAATTATTTTTATTTTGTGCTAGTTTATAATAGGAGACAGTTGGAAATGACTGCAGAACTGATTAAGTAAAGACAGGTCCATTCCTGTGAAGTTCATTACAGGAAAGTGTCTGGTAATGTCAGTAGTCGGCATTTACTATATACCAATTCCATGTAAATTACCTCTAAATGTAATCCTCCTGGCAATTATGAGATTGTTACTATAAATATCTCCATTTCACAGATGATAAATCTAAGACCCAGGAATATTAATGGGTAACTTGTCCAAGAGCCACAATAAGAAAGTGACAGAGTCTGGACTCACACCTGCTCTGACTTGAGCTTGCCTTCTTTACTGTTTTGTTCATCTGCCTCCCCACTTCTAGAAACATGAAGGGATGTTTATGGAGTACCACCAAGTCAATTTGAAACAGAAACAACATCCCCCCCGACTGCAAAAAAAAAAAAAAAAAAAAACCCAGGCTATACATTAGTACATTTGTTTCTATCAATTTGCTACTGAAAAAGCAAGCCCAGGAGTTACATGGGAGAGCCATGGGTGAGAACGTCTATACCTCTTCCTAGGAAGGGGAATGATGAAAGACAGAAAACAGGAGGCTGAGCCATCAACCAGCATAACCGAGACCCAGGCGGCTGGTCTTGGCCAAATCCTCATCTCCTGGCCACCACAGAACAGCACTCACCCTTGGGCCCAGTGTTGCCAATCTGACCCACGGCTCCCACGATGCCAGGAACGCCCCGAGGGCCAGGGTGCCCATGGGGTCCCTGTTTGCCTGGGTACCCAGGAGGCCCAGGGGGTCCTGGGGGACCCATCATCCCAGTCGCACCCAGGGCCTCTCGCTTGGCACTCACAGCCATTTCTGCCAGTTGCTCTGGAAAGAGGGAGGAGACAGAGAAGTCCGTAAGATGGGCGTGGCTCAGTGAAACTGGGGAGGCAGAGCATCCTGGCCTCTGGCCACCAGGTGTGCAGACACAACAGCTGGGGGTCAACCTCCCCCTTCCTCAGGCTGTTCTGCAGACCTCAAAAGTCCTGAGTGGGTGAGGACACAGGTAAGGTCCCCAACCCCTTGGAGGCAGAGCTGGAATGGCCACCCATGGCTCGCGACTCTCCTACAAGGCCACATGGAGAGTCTTCTGAAGGCTGGCGATGCCCTGGTGGTGAGGAGGAGTTGGCGCCCCCTCACCTTGCAGCATCTTCAGCACCACGTCCTCGATGTGCTGATCACTGGCATCTCGGCCCTGAAAGCAGAGGAGGTCATTCAGGAAGAAGCCCCTGGCTGCCAGGTCTGAGTGCTCTGGTGCTGTGATCCCCCTCCTGTTCCCATTTTCTCAGCCGAGGTATTTTCAGCTTCTGACTGAAATCCCTCCAGCACCCACACCCATCCTCTCTGACCTCGGGGCTTGGTACCAGCCTCGGGAAGGAGTTCCCAGCCTTTGCGGGGGATAAGCAGCAACCAACCCAAAGAGGCGCGTTCCCTAAGAGACTCCTCCTCCCCTGGAGGCCAACTCACCGCCACGCCCTGCCTCCCGGGCTGGCCCGGCAAGCCTCGGTCTCCAACCAGTCCTCGAGGGCCCGGAGGCCCCGGGTAGCCCTGCACCCCCGGGGCGCCCGCATCTCCGCTGGGGCCGGGGTAGCCGGGTTCTCCGCGGACTCCTTGCTGCGGGGCGGGTTGGGTCCCGAGCGGGAATCAGGGTTCGCACGCGCAGGAGTGGGGGTTGGGGGGCTATGCAGGAGTAGGGGGAGGGTGGGCTGGGGGCAGGGGAGCGGGGGGAGTCGCGGTCCTAGTCCCCAGTGGCGCTGAGGCAACGGGGCGGGGGGGGGCGGGAGGGGCGGCAGCAGGAGCCGGGGAAGGTGGCGTCCCTGCTGCAGGACTCACCTGTCCCTTGGGTCCTGGCTCGCCCGACTCGCCCTGTAGGCACAAGGGGGTGCTGTCCCGAGGCGGTGGGCTGCCCGGGCCCGCCCGCTGCTCCCCTCCTCCACCCCGCGCAGCCCGCTCACCTTCTCGCCTTTCTCTCCTGGGAGGCCAGCCACACCCGGGTCGCCCTGCAGATTGAGACAGGGTCAGATCGCGGTGGCCCCGCATGGCGTGGGAGCAGGGGCTGCACTGGCCTGTGACACCCCCGCTTCCCCATCCCGATGCGATGCGAGAGATGCCCTGATTGGTGGGGGTGAGGGGTGGGGGGTGGGAAGGGGGGTTGCTGGCACTCACCACTCCACCGCGGGGCCCAGTCTTCCCTGGGGAACCCTGTTGAAATTGGGAAGTCCAGAGCCTGGTGAGCTCCCATCCAGGGCAGGCTGGGCCCACAGGTCCCCCCAACCCTGGCTGCCAGCCACAGTCCCCTCTGAAGCTCCACTTCCCTCCCCAGGGCCCCTGGAGACCCGCAGGGGGTCATTTTTCCAGGTGGATTTGAGGCACTGGAGAGCTACTGACCCCTCCTTCAGAATCTGGTATTTTTCAGTCCCAGTTAGTACCTTGTCTCCCTTGATGCCTGGCAAGCCTTGGGGCCCTGGAATTCCAGGGGGACCCTGTTCCCCTTTAGGGCCCTGACGAGAAATGAAACCAGAGAAAGAAGTCAGACGAGGTGCCCAGACATACTCCCAGAGCCCATCTCAGCTGCCCTGTACTGACCTGCCGGCCTTGAGGGCCTGGCTGCCCCACTGGCCCCCTCTCACCGTGGTCACCCTAAAATGGAAAGTTAAGATCACACCCCAGTCATCAGCGGG
The DNA here is from genome assembly GCF_049115385.1 of Moschus berezovskii. Classification (NCBI taxonomy): domain Eukaryota; kingdom Metazoa; phylum Chordata; class Mammalia; order Artiodactyla; family Moschidae; genus Moschus; species Moschus berezovskii. Next base: position 14,916,417 of record NC_142463.1, read on the forward strand.
GACAGCCTCTCCCTGCCAGATCCCAGACCCTGCATAGTCAGAGTGCCCTCTATTCCTGCTATCACCGCTGTGGAGGTCCTTGGCTCTGCTTCACAGACCAACAAACTGAGTTCCTGCCTGGGGAGGCCTCACGATGGAGCCTTGAGAGGACCCAGATCTTGGGTCCAGCAGTGCCAGCTGCTGCAGAGGCCCCCAGGGAGGGACCACTGTGCCAGGCACTTACCTTCTGCCCCATGATGCCCTGAGGACCGATTTCTCCTCGAGGCCCTGGCTCTCCCTGGGAGACAGAGAAATCCGGAGGTGAGCAGTAGCCTGGAGGATTCCCTCCTTTCCACACCTGACCAACCCCTACCCACCCCTGGGGCTCAGCTAATTTGCTTCATCAGGGAAGACTTCCTTCACTTTCTTTCTTTGGGTCCCTGACCTTTTCCTTCATAAGACCCAATACATTTGGAGTCTTTATTTAATTCAATGTCTCTCTCACGAATCTCTTACTGCTGCTGCTGCTAAGTCACTTCAGTTGTGTCCGACTCTGTGCAACCCCATAGACAGAAGCCCACCAGGCTCCCCCGTCCCTGGGATTCTCCAGGCAAGAACACTGGAGTGGGCTGCCATTTCCTTCTCCAATGTGTGAAAGTGAAAAGTGGAAGTGAACTTGCTCAGTCGTGTCCGACCCTTAGCGACCCCACGGACTGCAGCCTACCAGGCTCCTCCATCCATGGGATTTTCTAGGCAAGAGTACTGGAGTGGCTTGCCAGTGCCTTCTCCGGACACGAATCTCTTAGCTCTATGTAAATAGGAGACTGTCTGTCTCAGTGTCTAGGGGGCTGCAGATATATCGTGAAAGTTTGTGCAATGAGTAAATGACTCTGCCTGCTGGATTGTCAGCCCCAGTCATTCGGAGAGGTCATACCCCAGGACAGAAGCAGCCCCATCTTCTCTGCACTGGGGAAATGGGGGCAGAGAGAGACGAGAGCTTTCCTTGGTCAGCCGCAGAGCCCTGAGTGGCCCCGAGGGCACTCTGAGGCTAGAGCTGCACCCCACAGTCTCACTCTGGCTGTGTATGCTGAAAGCAGAGTCCTTGGGCCTGGAGGGAGGGATGGGGAGGAAGCAAAGCAAGAAGAGCCCTTGAGTCAGAGGAGGGGGCACTTACCTCCTTCCCAGGGGGACCAGAGACTCCAGGGAAACCCTGCCGGCCCGGCTCACCCTGCAGGAAAAGAGTTCTAAGGTCAGTCTGTGTAGCCCAGTCAGGCCCTTGGCCTTGGAGAAGCCGGGTGAACCCTAAACAGACTCTGGAACCAAATGAATTGAGAAGCGGAGCGGGTTCTTAGTCAGGTCCTCTGGACTCCACTGATTTGCAGCCATGCCATCCTGTTCTCTGGCCAGGATGAGAGGTGGGAGGGAGGCGACAGGAGGGAGGTGGTTAGGCCCAATGAACCTGTGTTCAGGCCCAGTCTCTAAGCCTGAGAAGGCCTGGACCTTGCAGTTTTTAAGCCATGCCCTTGGGCCCTGCCCTCAGGCTCCCTTGCTCAGATGAAGCCAACTCTCTGCCCCAGGCTGGGGTCACCTTACCTTGTCTCCAGGGCCTCCCTTTGTCCCAGGCATGCCAGGCACACCCTGTGAAAGGAAGCTGATGTCAGTTTCTCCCCTGGCAGCGGGGAACCTTAAGCCTCTGCTGCTTTGCCTCCCAGATTCCTCCCTTGCCTTCTGGGAACTGAAGAACAGAAGGCCCGGCCATGAACTTGACTGTGCCCAGCCCTGAATCCCCGGTGAGACAGGAGATAGGGACACAAGGACCTGCTTTCCAAGGCCTGTGGTCCACGGGGAGAAGAGGAGCACACACGAGTGCACACAGGAACACTCTGCACGTGGATATGTTAGCAGACCTCAACTTAAGTATCCCTGGCAGGGAAGGATGGGGGTTCCCAGAAGGTGGGGGACGGAGGTGGGCCTGAATTGTGAGAAGACTCAGAGATGGGAAGGGCATTCCAATAAGAGGAACCAATAAAGGCCTGAAGGAAGTAGAAAAGATAAGGCTCTGTTGAGAAGGGAGAGGTGAAGAAGGGCAGTGGCTGACGGGTCAGATTATGGTGGTCCTTGGATGCTAAGATAAGCCGTGGGGACGAGGAGTGTAGCTATCCTGGTCATAACTGTTCCCCTGCCACTTCCTGTACCTCAGTGACTCTGCTGAATGACTGGACAGATGACGTTTTCCTGGAGGCAGTGGTTGCAGGGTGGGGGTTTGGGAAACAAGGAAGGTGGAGCACCATGGAAGGTATTTAGCTGGGAAATGGTCTGATTCCACTTAGGGAGGGCTGGTATAATCTAAGAGAAGGCTGGGGCAGCTGTCCAAATAAATGATAAGCCTAAGCCAGGCCGGAGTTGGTGAGAAGGCCTGAGCTGAGCAGGGAACAAGGTCCAGAGCATGAGTCCTGGGTATGTGACTTCCACCTCATCAGCCACTCACGCCACGTTGGGGAAGTAGGCCACGGAGTGCCTGGCCTCTCGGTGGAGGAGAAGCGACTTGCCCTGTGGCGGCCCCCACAGCTCCACCCTGTACTCACCGCTAGGCCCTGGTGGCCTGGGTTTCCCGGCCGGCCCGCCTGTCCTGCACTGCCCTGCGAGAGACAGAACCAGAGGCATAAATGAGAGCTCCAGCCGGGGCGTCTATGGCCCCCACCCGAGTGCAGGCAGGGAAACTGAGGCCCCGAAGCAAGAAGGAATGTGTTGGTGACACACCTGAGGATCCCAGGCTCCAAGGCCTCCAGGCTCGGTGCAGTGGGACTCAGAGCCTCATTTGGGAGGACCCCTGACCCTTACCCCATCCCAGGGGCCATCCCCACTCCTACCTTCACTCCAGGTGTGCCTGGGGTCCCGTCCTTGCCATCGATGCCCGGGGGTCCCTGCTCAGCAGGAAAGTTGAAGGGAGATTCACAATGGGGAGATGCCTGGGGTCAGGGCCCCCATCCATGTCCCTCTGTGGGGGGCAGTGTACAGGTGGGAAGTGGGCCTGGTCAGCTTGGGAAAGCCCCAGCAGCTAACTGGGGGAGGAGAATGGAAGTGGGAAGGGATTTCAGGGGATGGATGACAGTCCTTCCCTTGTGTGGGTGATGAGTGTCTCAGGACCCCTCCTACATCACCACTCTATTTACAGGTGAAAAAAACAGGCACAGGAAGAGGGCATTTCCTGAGGTGACAGAGCCAGCCCACTGGCAACAGAGTTCAGTCTAGAACCCCAGAAGCCTCCTCGGGGGGCTTGGAGACCCGCCTGGACCCTGCCCTCTGTCCACTTACGGTTGCTCCCTTTGGGCCTGTTAATCCCTGGGGTCCTCGAACTCCTTGGCTCCCCTGCAAAGTAGACAGAGAGCAGACCACCTTTAGGAGGCTGAATCCCAGTCTGGCTATTCAGAGAACTGCTGAGAACAGTGACCTCCGAGTCCCAGGGTCCCTGTGGCACAGGCCATTCTGGGCAGGGGCTGGTGGAGAGGGTTCTATTTGTGTGACTTTGCCCTGGACCCAGTGGGAGGGAGTAGAGTTGGGCACCAAGCAGGCTGGGCGGGAGCAGCGGCAGGACAGGGGAGGAGCCACTGTGACCCACCAAGGCCCTGAGTGACCCTGATGTGAAGAAACCCAGCAACCAAAGACAATGTGTGCACTTGGTTTGGGTCTTGATCTGAACAAGAACCCTGAAAAGACATTGTTGAAATCATTAGGAAAAATTGAGCACAAGCTGATGATTAGATCATGTTCAGGAATAATTGGATAATTTTGCTTGTGTGATAGTGATATTGTGGTTATGTGAGGAACCTTATTTTTAAGAGATATATTGAGAAATGAAATGGGTAACAACATAATGTTAAGAATTTGCTTGAAAATATCAGAGCAAAGGAAAGAAAAAAGGGAATGGATAAAGTGAGTGTGACAAAAGATTAATTTGGGGAGAGAGAGACATAAGGGCTGACGATATTATTCTCCCTACCTTTGCATATGTTTAAAGACTTGCACAATAATCATAAAAAAAACTAACAATAACAACAAAACCCCTAACTATACTTTCTGCTTAATTTTTCTGTAAACTCAAAATTGCTCAGAAGAAATACTCTTATTAATTTTAAAAAGGAGAGCGTTAAGAGAACTGGGATCTGGGCCAAATCCCATTAGCCTCATGACTGATTTGCTGGAATTTCATTGTCCGGCCTGCTGACCGTGGGACTGGATCCTACAGCTTCTCCCTAAGCCTGAATCTGACCAGCAGCAGATGGGGCTTGGAGGAGGGAGCTGCTGGGGCTAGCTGGTCTACGGGCACAGATGTTCCCCCCTCACACCAGCCACCCACATGCACAGACACACAGTAAAACACATGAGCACGGGCATCTACACGTGCACACACACAGCAGACACATGTGTGCGCCTCAGTATACACACGAGCCTTGGGTGGAGCTGAGTCCACCCGGCTCTCCCCCCAGGGCCCTGACGGCAGCAGGGGTGACTGCGGACTCACCACATCACCCTTCTCTCCAGCTCGGCCCGGTGGTCCCCGTGGACCTTCCTCTCCCTGGCAGGAAGGACAGACAGAAATCCAAGTTACATGGGCTCGGGAAGTCACACCCTTTGCAGCCCCAGAAGCTGCGTCCAGGGGAGGAAAGTGGGGGCAGGGAGTAGGAGCAGACTCACAGGTGACCCGGCGGCGCCGATGGAGCCCACCATGCCTTTGTACCCCTGAGGGCCCTGGGGAGAGGAGAGATTGTGGGTCAGTCCTGGCTGGACCCCAGAAGCCAGAGGGCTGGTCCCAGCAGCTCTTTCATGCAGGACACCCCCCAGACCCACTCACCGTCTCTCCTTTGGGTCCCGCCATGCCTGGGTAGCCCCTGACGCCCTGGGGACCCTGTCAAGACAGAAGAATGACAGTGATGGCAACTAGAAGGCCCACGTCGTGACACCTTCCCAGAACCCCAGCCCCGTCTTCTCGATGTCTCCCTGAGGCAGGCACACAGTCCCTGTCACAGATGGTCAGTGAGACTCAGAGATGCCAGGGACTCGCCAGGGTCGCTCAAAGGAACAGTGGCAGAACCAGGGCCTCAGCTGAGCCTTTTGGCTGACAGCAGCCTTGGTTCCAGTCCCCCAGTGTCTCACAGCCAGCCTCATCCAGAGCCTCACCAGCTGGACACAGGCATCTCTTCCACCAGTTAGAGGCCAGAGCAAGGGAATGACTCCACTAAGGTCTCCTGGGGGGATGAGGTGGGGTGGAGAAAGTGTTCCTTACCGGTGGTCCAGGGATGCCTTGCTCTCCAGAGGCACCCACATCTCCCTTGGGACCCTAAGGGCCAGGAAAGAGAGATCAGATAGGCAGGCAGATGGAGAGACAAATGTTCAGACAACCAAAGACAACATCCTCTTCTCAGCAAGAGCAGACAGGAAGGCGTCCTGGAAAGCATAGGGTCCCAGGGAAGACAGATAGGGAAATGGGGGCACGGCAAGGGAAGGGGCTTGCCCAGGGACACACTGACTTAGAGCCTAGGCTTCCTGCCTCCCAGCTCAAGGATTCGTCCCAGGAGCCCCACAGGTGGAGGGAAGGGAGAAGGATGCGGGGAGACTCCAGTAGGGCCCTCTCCACACACACTCTCCCACGGCCCTCCTCCCTCGCACTCACTGGCTTCCCCTGGCGGCCGGAATCTCCCAGGAGCCCGCGTCTGCCTGGATGCCCCTGCGGGGAAGGAGAGAGCTTAGAATACATCCCGTGCCCTCCTCCCCTGCTCCACCCACCAAGACTTGGGCCAGAAGCTCACCTTCACGCCCTGCAGCCCTGGGGGCCCTTTCACGCCTGCTGGACAGTTGGTTGGACACTGGAAGAGAAATTCCGCAGGGTTCTGTGTCACTGGCCTGCCCCAGGCCAACAGGGCAGTGCTTCCCAAGACCTCTCCTCCACCCGCACTTGGCTGCACCTCTCAGCTGCATCCTCTCCCCATCTCCCAGGGACCCTACCTTCCGATGGAACCTGTCTCCTTGCCCGCCCCTCTCAAAATGACCCGCCCCTTCCCCGGACTAGCCCCGCCTCAGGCCCCTCCTCTCACCAGGAAATCCGCGCTGCCTTCCAGGCCCTGAATAGTTCCAGGGCGGCCCTGAGAAAAGATGTATGGAGATGGAACCTGACTCGAACCCTCCTCTCCCCAGGCTTGTGCCGAAGACCCTTGTCCTTCCCCAGCCACACCCTGCCACGTGGGAGGTCTGAGGACACTTACCGGTTTCCCAGGGGGGCCTGGAGGCCCTGATGGTCCCTCTGGTCCAGGATCCCCCTGGAAGCAAGAAAGGCTCAAATCATACCCTTGTCCAGCCTTGGCTGGGTCACCCCTGCCCCCTGCTCCAGTTCCTGCTACTACCCTGTCCATCCTGCCCTCCAGGTCCCCTCCTGAGATCTGGGGAGATCAAAGCCTGAATCTGCAGAGGACGCCCCACTGTGTGTTCAGCAGGAAGGATTTTTGCACCAGACCTGGAGGAGATTCCTGGTGGCCAGAAGCAGGCCCAGGAACTCCTGAAGAGGTGCTCAGCTTGCACTTGAAGGCAGAGGGCAGGAGACAGAGCGAGCAGAGGAGTGCCTGGGGCTCACCTTGGGGCCTGTGAGTCCAATCTCGCCAGGGAGGCCAACGGGTCCAGGTGGTCCCTAGGAACAGACATCAGTCGCTAGGTTGCCTCAGAGGGTTAGCCCGGCCCCGCCGCAAACACAGAAACAGGTGCCCAGGGCCCCTTTCCCCACTTTCACTTTGCAACCAGCCCCAAAGAAGCTGACAAATTAGGACAAATTTAGGGCTTTAAGGACCAGAGAATTTCAGAGTCAGTGGATAGGCCCAGGCTTCTCTGACAAGTCTGCCCATTTCTGACACCATCACAGTATGGTGGCCCCTCCCCAGGCTGGCCAGTCCCCTGGAAGCCCTTCTCTACCCTCCCCCTCTGAGAGTCCCAGGAGCCCTGCCCCATCCCTGAGGACTTACAGGAGGTCCGGCGAAGCCAGGGCCCTGAAACAGAAGGAAAGATTAGGTTCATGGATCCTTTTACAAGTCCCCCTATCTACAAAGGGTCCCTTAAGGTCATTGCAGGTTATACTCACCGGCAGGCCAGGGGGACCTGGGAGCCCAGGTTGGCCCTGCAAAAGCAATGGCAGAGGCTCAGAGGCTGGGGTCTCCTGCATTTCTGCTCCTCTCTGCCACAGCGCCTCCTAAACTCTGGTACCTAGATTGCCCATGCTGAGCCCCTAGCAGGCCACTTACCTTGACTCCAGGGATCCCTGCGGGACCGGGCTCCCCCTTGGCTCCAGTCAGACCCTGGAGAAGAAAAAGAAGATACATCTGTGAGGGGGAAACCTGCTCCCTGACCAATGGGAGGATAGGGTGGGTCCAGAGGCCTCTCCTGGTTGGGCCCAGGCTGGCTTTTGCCACACTGCATGAAGGCCTATGGGCATCAACACCTCACTTTCCTTTCTTCCAGTTCCCACACTAGCCCTTGATGATTATCCTCTTTTGAAAGATGAGGAACCAAGGCCCGACGATTTGTCAGCCCAGACCTCACATCTCCAGTCTAGGAGTCTAGAAAACCTAGATAGATATGGGTCTGGATTAGCCATTTTCTTAACGTCTGCCCTTGACAACTTTTTCTGAGCCTTGGTTTCCTCATCCGCAATATGGGTTAATAATCAATGCTTGCTTCTCTGGGTGGCTATGAAAATCGAGGTATAAGGCAATATGCTTTGTAATCTTTGCAGGGTTTGGATAAGTTGGAGCGACCCTGTGGCTGCTCACAGCCCTAATGGGCACTTCTTGAGCCAGCAGGCCACTCATGGGGGGCCACTTTTTCCTCCTGTCTTTTAGTGACTGACTCAAGTGTCTCCCCAACCAGATGACTTCCCAAAGATCCTGTCAGGAGCCTGTGACCTTGGAGCCTGTGTCCAGAAGCCTGTGACCTTGAGCCCATGAACCCCTGGAACTGCATGCTCTAGGCCAAATGATGTTCTTCTCCTGAGTAGCGCCTGGGGCTGTAAGGGGGTGGGGTGGGGAAGGGAAAAGGGGAGGAAAGGAGAGGATGCAAAAGGACAGCTCTGCCCAGAGAATTAAGTGTAATACTTGGAGGCCAGAAATGTGAGACTAAATTCTGACTGCTGCTAAGCCTTCTGGATGCCCATCTGCCCTTGATTCAGTGCTCCTGGTGTGGGTGTGAGGTCAAAAGTCACATGAAGGTAAGGGGAGCTCACAGCTGTAGAGTCTCCATCCTACTCTGCACAGCAGATCAGGGAAGATGCCAGAACTGGGTTTTGGAAGTCAGGGGGTGGAGCCCTAGCCTACTCTACTTGATGCTCAGGTAAGTACTCACATCAATCCCAGGCTTCCCATCTGGCCCATCTGTCCCAGCTCTGCCAGGCTCTCCCTTAGGTCCCTTGAAAACAGAGGTGGAGCAAATATTAGCCACAGGTGGGAGAGACCTGGAAGAATCAAAGGTCAACAGGGAAAAAGCACTCACCGGAGGGCCAGCTTTCCCAGGGGGCCCCTTGTCACCCTGCAAGATACAAGTTGTTGAGAAAGCTTACCATGGCTTGTGCTACCCCAGATGGGCACACACAAGCCCTGGTTGACCCGCCCACATGCTCCTCTCCTCTTCTGCCCTGGGTCCTCTCAAACCTTGTGCTTTTTAGGAAAATAGCTCCCTTTCCTTCAAGAAAACCATAAGTGGATTGAGACCAACCCCATGCACGTTGCAGAGGGTGATATCAACATGCAAGTGAGTTCTAGACATGCCAGTGTTGGGCTGGTGCCAGTCATGAGACTTGTGAATGGGTTGTCTACGAGAGCGGTGCCTCTTGGATTTGAGCAAGTGTGGGAAGAAACTTTGGGGCTTTTAGGAAAAGGAGGTAAGCGAAGGGGGCAGTGGTGGACTGGGGTCAGGGGAATGAGATGGGGCAGGGTCAAGGGCCAAGGGACAGCTTTAATCTGTCCCCAAGACAGGAAGGACCTCCTTCCGCTGTGACAGAGGATCCTCGGTGGAGAACAGACATGCCTGTGGAATCACATTCAGTCCCAGAGAGGCCTCCAGGCATTTCAGGGCCTGTGGTGGCCAGAGAGCCTGGCAGGGGCCCAGCGCCCGTGTCTGGAGGGTGGGGACACCAAGTTGAATAGAAAGCTGTGGAGATGTGTAAATATGGGGCTGACCTCCTGGGGGAGCATCCAGAATGAGGTATTTAACTCTCACCACGGCGGGGAGAGCAGGGAAAGAGCCCAGCTGCTTCTAAATCGGGAAGAAAAATGTAAAGGGAAGAGACTGGAGTCTGGCCCCCGCTGGACAGCGGTCTGGCCAAGCCTCCCAAGCTACCCTGAAGAGGCATCCAGACGGGCCCGGAGGAGTTAAGGCGTCTCCCACTCCCAAAAAGGGAGGAGGGGGCGGGGGATGAGGAACCGCTGTGAGCTGTGGCAGGTAGACCGAACAGCAGCTCCTTGTCAACCCGCAGCTATAACGGGCTCTGCCGCTCCAGGCTGGTTTGAGGTTTTTGTAGAACAAATGGGCTCCTTGTGGGGCGCGCCGGCGCTGCCTACTGCCAACAGGGGGCACTGCGTCTCCAGGCACCGACCTCACCGCCGCCACCCCCGCCTCCACTCCCAGAGCTCACAAAGTTCCCTTTGTCCGCAGCCTCTCGCCCCCCGCGCCCCTTCCTCCCCGCCCCCGGCCCCGGGTTAGAGACTCACGTCGATTCCGTCGGATCCAGGCACTCCCGGTGGCCCTGGGGGACCCGGAGGCCCCGGCTCTCCTGGCGGACCTCTCTGAAAACACAAAGCGGGAAACCCTCAGACATTGCAGGGAACTGGGCGTCCAGGGGCGCACCTTCCCCTGATGAGCCGTGGACTCCCCTCCACTGATAACGCACTGTGGACCTTTACATATATTATCTTATTGACTGGCTCAGAACTGTGAGCCGAAACTAACGAGCCCGTTTGCAGGTGAGGAAACAGGCTCCGAAAGATTTCGGGGTCCATGATCACAGGAGGTAAACTGTGGAGCTAGAATTCCGTCCTGGGTTTGCCCAGCTCCTTCCACTGTACCGCGCTGCCCCTGCGCGGTCGTGGGTGGAGAAGGAGATGCTGATGACTCAAATAACGGATAGTTAAGGAAGATGGTTCCTAGAGATGCTTAATCCTCAATGAATGGTTGCTTGGATTATTTTTAGATGGACGACAGATACTGAAGATGGATAGGTACCCCCTACCTCTCCCCCTTGTGCGGATAAAGCCCGACGGGAAAGTTGGGGAGGCGCAGAGAGATGGGGCCGTTGCGGGGCAAGGTGTCTAGGGAGGGCGAGCCTGTTCTCTCCTACTCAGATCACCGGTCTCCCAGCACCGCTCCTCCGTCCTCGGTTGGATGGCGCTCTTACGCGATCCATCCAGGCAGGGATCCGGCGTTTGCCAGGTGCCCGCGCGCCCACCCCCATCTCCAGACCGAGAAGTGCCAAGTTGTCGCCCCACGGGCGAGCTGCGAACCGCCCAAGGCCCCAGACTGCGCCCCGGCCCGGCCCCTCCGCGCCCGCGTCGCGTGAGGCCCCCTGCCCCCAGCCGGCCCTCGAAGTGAGACGCGGGCGCGCGGGCCGGGCGGAGAGCGTCAGCCGAGCGGGAGCGGCGTCTGGCTGGAGCCCGCGCCCCCTGGGAGGCGGCGGGGGCGGAGGATCCCGAGCTCCGTGAATGGGCACCATTGTCTCCCCCGCCACCTGGGCTCTCCAGGCTGCCAGGACGCGGCGCCAGCTCCTGCCCCACGCCGCCGGGCCCGGGCAGGGCCGAGCATCTCCGGACAGGGTCCCTCTGGCTCCCCGGCTCGTCCACCTCTTTTCACGGTGCCGAGATCTCCGGACCACCCCCCCCCCCACTCCATTTATGCCCCTACTGAAGGGACGTGAGCGGCTGCCCCCCAGGCAAGGGGGTGTCATAGACGGTGGGTGGCAGGCCGAATACTCCACCAGACCCCAGGATCCGGAACCCCAGACCCAGACCCCGCATTCCGGAGCCCGGCGCGGGAGTGGCCGCAGGACTTACGATCTGCGCCAGGGCGAGCCCCAGCACCTGCAGGAGAACCAGGAGGCTGCGGGGGGCGGCCGCGGGGGCCATGGCGGGCGTCGGGCTCGAGGTGGACTGATGCGGGCACCGCGCACGCACCGACGGCTGAGGCTCCTGGCGCAACGGCTCCGGCTGCTCTCGGACCCGGCGGGCCGGGCCTCCTGAATATGCGGCTGGGCGGGGCGGGGGGCCCGCGGGGTCTGTCACCTGAGAGGACCCGGGGAGGGAGGCTGGCGTTCCCGGCCCAGCTCCGCCCCGCTCTGTCCAGCCGCCAGCGCCCACCCTCCATCCTCTCGCCCGGCTTCCCGGAGGCCTCGGCCGGGTGATCCGAAGAGCAGCCGGGACCACGGCTCCGTTCCTCTATGAAGAGGAAGAGGGCCGTCCGAGTTGCCTGTCCAGCCGGATCTTCGGGACCCAGCCCGTTTCCCCGACCCGCAATCTGCCTCCCATCACTTGAGCCTTGTCCCCAGCCACTTCAGCCTGCGAGCCCGGGCCTGGGTGGCCCCCAGGGCCCAGGCCGAGGACACCGCAGGTTCTGCCGACCTTGTAGCAGGCTTTGCCCAGCTCTCCATCCACCTCGTTCCTCTCCACGTTCGATCAATCAGGCCTCGTCCCTGTTAAAACATACCGCAGAGGATGAGATGTTTGGATGGCATCATCCACTTAATGGCCGTGAGTCTGGGCAAACTCCGGGAAATAGTGAAGGACAGGGAAGCCGGGTGTGCTGTGGTCCATGGGGTCAGTCAGCAAAGAGCTGGACAAGACTGAGCGACTGAACAATAACAACAAAGGCCCTTCCTGGATCAGCCATGCTGTGAATACCCCTTCACCGTCTACCCCTGGCTTCACCGCTAATACTCGCCAAGCTGACTGCACCCCATTTCTAAACTTCCTCATCTGCCTCTCATCTCTGTGTTTCCACCCCAGCTGGGAGACCAGTGAGGCTCTTTAGTCCTCCAGTCATGAAGCTGTTGGCACCTGGGTCTGCCTTGGCCATTCTCTCCTTGAAGTCTTCACTGCCCAGGTGTCCACCATTCAACCCTCCTCCTCCTTCCGCTTACTCATCCTTCTTAAAAAAATTTCTTTGTTTGTTTGGCTGCTCTGGGTCTTAGTCGCAGTACCCCAGGTCTTTGATCTTTGCTGGAGCACGTGAAATCTTTAGTTGAATTATGTGGAATCTAGTTCCCTGACCAGGTATTGAACCAAGGTCCCCTGAATTGGGAGCACTGAGTCTTAGCCACTGGATCACCAGGCATATCCCAAGCCCTTTTTTTTCTATTGCTTTTTCTTCTCTGCAGCTCCCTTAAGCACCAGGGTCTGTAGGATTGACCATTTCTCTACTTCCAGGTGATCTCCTCCATGTTCACAGAAACAATCCACACCTTATTTACCAGAGTTTCCAAAACCTACTTGTCAAGTATAGCTTCTCTCCAGTCTCCAGCCTTCTCTTCCATTCACTTAAGCAATGTTGGTTTAGTACTTTGGTATCTGACTCTGTCACTTAGTATGACCACAGGCCCTAAAACTATATGAAGTCTTTGCTGTTGTTGTTGTTGAGTTGCTAAGTTGTATCTGACTCTTTCACAGCCCCATAGACTGTAGCTTGCCAGACTCCTCAGTTCATGGGATTCTCTAGGCAAGAATACTGGAGTGGGTTGCCATTTCTTTCTCCAGGGGATCTTTCTGACCCAGGGATTGAATTTGCGTCTCCTGCATTAGCAGGCATATTCTTTACCACGGAGCCACTTGGTAAGTCTCAGATTGCTCTTCTTTAAAAGGAGATAACAGTAGTCCCTATCTTCTGGGGTTTTGTGAAGATGGAATGAGATGATGTATATGAAGTATTTAACCTAACAAGCAGCACATAGTAGGTGCTTGCTACATTTCTGCTTTCTGTTTTCATTATGATTCATTGAGGATTCCTGTTGTGTGGGGAAGACAACCACAAGCAGGTCAGCTAAAATAGTGAAGGAGAATACTCTATGGAAGCTGGGTAAGTTCAGCTCCATTAGGCATGTTGGTGAAGGGCCCTGGGCTTTGAAAAGTGTTCCTGAGTTTAGGAGAAAGGGTTTGAGAGAACTGAATTGCTCTGCCTAACAAAGTGAAGGAGAATTTGGAGTTTGTAGGAAGTAAGATGAGAGGAAGAGGAGAGAGAGTGCTGATGGGCACTGCCTGGGTGCATGGAATTATATGTAAAGGATTTCTAAATAACAAGACGTCCAAAGTTGTTGGTTTCGTGTTGTTCATTTCTTCCTCTCTTTGTGGGCTGACCACGCAAAAGTCTCTGGGGAATAAGTACTGTTTTTTTCCTGTGTGTGGAAATGATGGAAAGGGGATGAGCTTCATCTTTGAACAGGACACATGAGTGCATTCATTGTCTATTGCAGCATAGCAAACCATCTAAAAACTGAGTGGCTTAAAACAATCACTACTTAGCTTGGAAATTCAGGAATGGCTCTGTTGGTTGGTTTTTGACTTGAGGTCTGTTATGAGGTTGCAGTCAGATGGTGGCCGGAGTTGAAGTCACCAGAAGGCTTTTTCACTCACGTGTCTGGTGTCTGTACTGGGAATTCTTCAATATCTGGGGCTGGAATAAGTGGAATTTCTTGGGTGTCTCTCTCCTTGATCCCTTTGTGGGCTTGCCACAAGGTCTCTCCCACGTGGCAGCTTCAGTGTATCTGAACTTCTTACATAGAAGCTCAGAGATAACGGGGCAATACCAGACTATAGCAGAATTGCCACCCAGGAGCTAGTTTTGGAAGTCACGCAGAGTTAACTTCACTGTAGTCTTTTGATCCAGGCAATTACAAAGATTTGCCCAGTTTCAAGGGGAAAGAACAGGGACTCCCACCTCTTGATGGAGTGTCACTGACACATTTCAAGAGCATGGGGACCCAAGCAAGATCTTAGCCTTTGGGTGAGTACGCCTGGGTATGCTTGCCACCAGCTTTTATGTCTCAAGAGAGAGCCACAACCTCCCCAAGAGACCCTCCAAGACCAGCAGGAAGAAGCAGAGACACGAGGAATGCACATACGTAAAAGACCACATGAAGACACAGTGATGAGGCAGCCATTGCAACGTGAAAAGGGAGAGGTCTCAAGAGAAACCAATCCCGCCAGCACCTTGACCTTGAATTACCAACCTCCAGAACTGTGAGAAGATAAACTTCTGTTGTTTAAGCAAAAAAACAGAAAACACAAAACAAAACAGCCTGGGAGATGGAGCATATATTGGTGCAGCTATTTTTGGAAAATGCAATCTACCGTACTTGGGCTTATAAAATGAACCAATCTAGTGGAAGCTTAAGCTCTAAGCAGGAGCTGATCAAGAGAAATCTTTGACACAGTCATGAACCAGAGGTTCCAGCCAATCTCATGTAGCTATTAAGGACCAGGGAATAAATGGAGAGTCATGTATTGACATTCCTGGATAGGAAGACTCAACGTTGCAAAGATGTCAGCTTAGTCTATGAATTCCACGCAATCCCAATCAAAATTGGAATCCAGTTTTTAAAAAGCAATTTTATTTATTTATTTTTGGCTGTGCGGGCTTTTCTCTAGTTGCAGCGAGCTGCAGCGACTCTTCGCTGCGGTGCAGGGGCTTCTCATTGCTATGGCTTCTCTTGTTGCAGAGGACCGGCTCTACAGCATGCAGGCCTCAGGAGCTGCAGCACATGGACTCAGTAATTGTGGTTTTCAGGCTTAGTTGCTTTGTGGTATGTGGCATCTTCCCAGATCAGGGTTCAAATCTGTGTCTCCTGCATTGGTAGGTGGATTCTTTACCACTGAATCACCAGGGAAACCCTGGAATGTAGTTTTTATGAAATTTAACAAACTGATTCTAAAGAGATTCTAGGAGAGAAGTGGCATGAAAATAGCCAGGAAAATTTTAAAAAGTAAGTGAGAAACATCTTTCCCACCAGAGATCAAAACATACTATATAGCAAGTAGAGTTTTATCAACCCAAGGATAGAAGAAAGCGAGAGAACACATATTCACACTCATCACACACATTTAATCTATGATAAAGACCTATAGATTTAGTTTATGATAAATGTTAAATTTAAGGTCATTGAGGAGAGGGTAGATTAGTCAAAAATTTTTGAAGTAATTGGATATATATATAGTCAGAAAAAAAAAGTCAGTTTTATAGTAAGGAAAACTTTTCTGAGCAATAGACAAAACCATGAAAAGATGTTTAAATTTGACTTCATAACACTTTTAAAATGTCTTTATATTAAACCTGTTTAGATAATATTAAAAACAAAAAAGGAAATATTCATCATGTTCATTATCAAAGACTTAATACGAATAACATACAAAAGATTCTTACAAGTCAATAAAACAAGCTCTGACAAATACTTCAAAGGATTATCTAATTCGAATCTTCTACAAACTTTTTAGAGAATGGAAAAATAAGTAACACTCTCAAGCTCATTTTATGGGGCTAATAAAACCTTGATATCCAAAGCAGTGATGGACTGTAACAGAAAGGAATATTGGAGGCCAATCTGTCATATGAACACAGATGGAAAAATCCTATTTAAAATATTAGCACATTGAGTATAGCAATCTATTAAAGGAAACATCATGACCAAGTTGGTTTTATACCGGGTTTAAAATTAGAAAACCTATTAATGTGATTCACCACATTATTAAAGAAGCTTAAGATCATTTCAAAATGCCAAAAAAAGAAACTCAAGCGTCTGCTCTTGTCTTTCCACCTGCCATAGTCATTACCTCTGCAAGCAAAACCTGAAAACGGGGGCCCAAGAAGCCAGATAGTAGACCAGAAGGAAACGTTGACATCACACCCTTTCACCCTTCTCTCTCCCAATGGATGCACAGAGCCTGGACACAACATCATTAGTCATTCAGTTCAGTTCAGTTCAGTTCAGTCGCTCAGTCGTGTCCGACTCTCCGCGACCCCATGAATTACAGCACACCAGGCCTCCCTGTCCATCATCAACTCCCGGAGTTCACTCAAACTCATGTCCATCGAGTCGGTGATGCCATCCAGCCATCTCATTCTCTGTCGTCCCCTTCTCCTCCCGCCCCCAACCTTTCCCAGCATCAGAGTCTTTTCCAGTGAGTCAACTCGTCGCATGAGGTGGCCAAAGTATTGCACCTTCAGCTTCAGCATCAGTCTCTCCAATGAACATCCAGGATTGATCTCCTCTAGAATGGACTGGTTGGATCTCCTTGCAGTATAAGGGACTCTCAAGAGTCTTCTCCAACACCACAGTTCAAAAGCATCGATTCTTCGGCGATCAGCTTTCTTCACAGTCCAACTCTCACATCCATACATGACCACGGGAAAAACCATTGCCTTGACTAGACGGACCTTGGTTGGCAAAGTAATGTCTCTGCTTTTTAAAATACTATCAAGGTTGGTCATAACTTTCCTTCCAAGGAGCAAGCGTCTTTTAATTTCATTAGTCATTAGGGAAATGCAAATCAAAACCACTAGTATTGGGGTACTACTTCACACTCACTGGTGTGGCTATAATATAAAATCAGGTAATGAAAATGTTAGCAAGGACAAGGAGAAATTGGAACCCTCATACACGGCTAAGAGGAATGTAAAATAGTACTGTCAATTTGGAAACAGCCTGGCAGTTCCTTGTTCATAAAAGTCCATTACAGAATGACTCACAATGGTCAAAAAGTGGAAACAACCCCAATGCCCACCAACTAATGAATGAATAAATAAGATACAATGTAATATATACATACAATGGCATATACATATAATGCAATATTAACTGGCAATAAAAAGAAAGGAGTACTGATACATGCTATAACACGAATGAACCTTGAAGACATCCTAAGTAAAGGAAGCCAGTCACAAAGGACCTCATATTCTATTATTTTATTTATACAAAATGTTCCTAATAGGAGAATCTGTAAAGGCGGAAAGTAGATCAATGATTGACTAGAGCTGAGAGAAGGAAGTGGTTGAAGAGAAATGCGTTGTTACTCTTACAGGTACAGGTTTCTTTTTCTGAGATGATGAAAATATTCTAAAATTAACTGTGGTGGTGATTGTACGACTTTGTGAAAATACTAGATATCGTTAGATTATATGCTTTAAGTAGATGAGTTGTGTGAATGTGAATTCTATCTCAACAAAACTGTTATTTAAAAAACGGATAGACCTGAAAAACAGAAATAGACAAATGCACAATTTGAGTTGAAGACTTCAACATCCTTCTCTCAACAACTGATACAACAGCTAGAACATCAGCAAGAATACAGAAGAACTCCACCATCTGTTCCAGAAAATAGGAGAGAACACTTTTCAGTTCACTTTAAAGCAAAACTATAGAGATGTTACGTTACAGATAAATAGCATCATATTTTATGAGTTTCAGGGAAATGTATAAAACTTATCTCCCTTTATATCCTTTTAGCCTCCCTCATTTATAATATAATTATCCTAAACTTTTTTTGACATACACCTAGAACCACATCAAAGTGTTATAATTTTTGCTTCAACTGCCAAACACAATTTGAATATATCAGTTCAGTTCAGTTCAGTCACTCAGTCATGTCCGACTCTTTGTGACCCCATGAATCGCAGCACACCAGGCCTCCCTGTCCATCACCAGCTCCCCGAGTTTACCCAAACTCATGTCCATTGAGTCGGTGATGCCATCCAACCGTCTCATCCTCTTTCATCCCCTTCTCCTCCTACCTTCAATCTTTCTCAGCATCAGGGTCTTTTCAAATGAGTCAGTCCTTCACATAGGGTGCCCCAAGTATTGGAGTCTCAGCTTCAACATCAGTCCTTCCAATGAACACCCAGGACTGATCTCCTTTAGGATGTACTGGTTGGATCTCCTTGCAGTCCAAGGGACTCTCAAGAGCCTTCTCCAACACCACAGTTCAAAAGCATCAATTCTTCGGTGATCAGCTTTCTTTGTGGTACAACTCTCACATCCATACATGACTACTGGAAAAACCATAGCCTTGACTAGATGGACCTTGGTTGACAAAGTAATGTCTCTGCTTTTTAATATGCTGTCTAGGTTGGTCCTAACTTTCCTTCCAAGGAGTAAGTGTCTTTTAATTTCATGGCTGCAATCACCATCTGCAGTGATTTTGGAGCCAAAAATGAAATAAAGTCAGCCACTGTTTCCCCATCTATTTGCCATGAAGTGATGGGACCAGATGCCAACCTTTTCACTCTCCTCTTTCAATTTCATCAAGAGGCTCTTTAGTTCTTCTTCACTTTCTGCCATAAGGGTAGTGTTATCTACATATCTGAGGTTATTGATATTTCTCCTGGCAATATTGATTCCAGCTTGTGCTTCTTCCAGCCCAGTGTTTCTCATGATGTACTCTGCATATAAGTTAAATAAGCAGGGTGACAATATACAGCCTTGACGTACTCCTTTTCCTATTTGGAACCAGTCTGTTGTTCCATGTCTAGTTCTAACTGTTGCTTCCTGACCTGCATATAGGTTTCTCAAGAGGCCAATCAGGTGGTCTGGTATTCCCATCTCTTTCAGAATTCTCCACATTTTATGCTATGCTATGCTAAGTCACTTCAGTCGTGTCCGACTCTATGTGACCCCATAGACGGAAGCCCACCAGGCTCCCGGTCCCTGGGATTCTCCAGGCAAGAACAATGGAGTGGGTTGCCATTTCCTTCTCCAATGTGTGAAAGTGAAAAGTGAAAGTGAAGTCACTCAGTTGGTCCGACCCTTAGCGACCCCACGGACTGCAGCCTACCAGGCTCCTCCATCCATGGGATTTTCTAGGCAAGAGTACTTGAGTGGCTTGCCAATGCCTTCTCCACCACAGTTTATAGGTTGCTGCAAAAAATTAAATTTAGAAGCTTGTCAGCAATATTTCCTCAAAATTTTTGCTATTCCTCATAATCTCTCTTTAATCTTTCTGAAACTCCAATTATACACATATTAGAGCTTTCAATAGTGTCCCATAGATCATGAAATCTGTGATTACTTTTCCACAATCTTTTATTTTCCTTTGCGATTCAGGTTGCTTGATTCCTATTATTTTGTCTTATATTTATGGATTATTTCTTTATGTCAAACCTGCTATTAATATATCCAATACATTTTTAAATTTCAGATGTTAAATTTTTCATTTCTATGCTTTCCACATGGTTCCTTTTTACTGTTTCCAAGTCTCCCCTGAACTTCCTCATTTTTTAACCTAATGTAAGTAATCATCATTTCTTGTGGACTCTTAAACATATTTTTCATGGTTATTTTAAAGTCCTTGGCTGCTAATTCCAGTATATGAGTTGCCTATGGCTCTGTTCCTCTTGATTTATTTTTCTATTTGACTGTGAATTACATCTTCTTGATTTTGTTGAATATGTACATATACTGAACATGAGTGATGTGTTATGGAGACTCTGAATTTTGTAATATTCCTCCAAAGAATGTCAAATATTTTTAGGCCAGCAGTTAAATTACTGGAGGATCATCTTGAATTTGTGGATGTTTAGTTTTACTCTTTGTTAAAATAAGTCTATTTTTGATTTTGTTCCCAGTTCTAGGGTCTAACTCTTAGTTATATGATGTATAGCTTTTTCCTAAGGTGTAGTCCTTTTGAGACCTTAATAGAATGTCCTGGGTATTTACTAAGAATTTCTAACTTGGCATAATTTAACTCCAAACTGTCATTCTTACAGTGGGCAGTAGCTAAAATCTTTGCTCAGTTCTCTCATCCTTCATTATTGATTTCCCCGTGGGGTACTTGGAGTCTTGTTCATGCACGTGCTATTCAAGGTTAGCCAAGGATTAGAACTCAACATTCAAAAGGTTAAGACCATGGCATCTGGTTCCAATCACTTCATGGAAAATAGATGGGGAAACAATGAGAACAGTGACACTTTTATTTTCTTGGGCTCCAAAATCACTGCAGACGGTGACTGCAGCCATTAAATTAAAAGATGCTTGCTCCTTGGAAGAAAAGCTATGACAAACCTACACAGCATATTAAAAAGCAGAGACATTGCTTTGCTGACAAAGATCTGTATAGTCAAAGCTATGGTTTTTCTAGTAGTCACGTATGGATATGAGAGTTTGATCTTAACGCTGAGTGCCAAAGAACTGATGCTTTTGAACTGTGGTGCTGGAGAAGACTCTTGAGAGTTCCTTGGACTGCAAGGAGATCAAACCAGTCAATCCTAAAGGAAATCAACCCTGAATATTCATTGGAAGGACTGATGCTGTAGCTGAAGCTCCAATACTTTGGCCACCTGATGCGAAGAGCTGACTCATTGGAAAACACCCTGATGTTGGGAAAGATTGAAGGCAGGAGAAGGGGATGACAGAGGACAAGTTGGTTGGATGGCATCATCAACTTAATGGACATGAGTTTGAGCGAGCTCTGGGAGATGGTGAAGGACATCGAGACCTGGTGTGCTGCCGTCCGTGGGGTTGGAAAGAGTCGGACAAGACTGACAGACTGAACAACAGCAGAGAGTTAGAGGCAGTTTGTGCACAGAGTTTTGGACGTGCCTCCTTTTTCTTCCGTTTCTGGAGTTTTCCCCTCAGTTTTAGACACTGTGATAATCCTGAACCTTGTCCTCTGATTTATCAAACAAGGTTCTGGATTTCTGCCTGATTTTTAGCTTCCCTGTGCTGTGAAGATTGGAGAATACCCTCAGCAGAAAATCCAGATTCAGTGTAGCTCCTTTATTTTAAAATTTATTTATTTATTTTATTTTTGGTTGTGTTGGGTCTTCATTGCTGCTCTTGGGCTTTTTCTAGTTGCCAAGAGCAGGAAGTACTCTGCAGTTGCAGCGCATGGGTTTCTCATTGCAGTGCTTTCTCCTGTGAGGAGCAGGCTCTTGGTGTGCGAGCTTCAGTGGTTGCAACATATGGGCTCAGTAGTTGTGACTTGCAGGCTTAGTTACTGCTCAGCAGGTAGGATCTTCCCAAACCAGGCCTTGAACCCATGTCCCCTGCGATGGCAGGCAGACTCTTATCCACTGTACCAGCAGGGAAGTCCCTCCCTTATTTTAAGTGCTGAACTCTTCCTTCAGTTTATGCCTGCTTATGGTCACTTTCCTGTTCCATAGTTCAGTGTTTATGTTAAATATTTTGACATCCACTGTTACCAGAACTGGAACTCAGCCCAGTTTAGGAATTTAACAACTATTTAGTGAACACCTGCTTTGTACTGGGTAGGTATAACTTTGAACAAGGTAGACACTTCATAGAGCTCACACCTGGGGCTGGGAGTTCAGGTAAAAATGAAACCTACTGGAGACTGTGTGAGGGAAACTTGGAGGCCTATGGAGGCCCAGCGTCTATTGATGTCAACTCTAGTAAAGGTTTTACTAGGGATCCTATTTATAGCTCCTTCTCAGATGTGCTTAGCGCAACCAAAAAATTTCCTTGAGTTTTTCATTATGCTCTTCTTCTTTTCCTTCCTTCCTTGCACCCTCTTTTACTTTCTTCTTTCTAAAATACTGGTAAAGAATCCACCTGCCATGCAGAAGACTCTGGTTCGATTCCTGGGTCGGGAAGATATGCTGGAGAAGGGATAGGCTACCCACTCCAGTATTTTTGGGCTTCTCTTGTGGCTCAGGTGGTAAAGAATCCACCTGCAATGTGGGAGACATGAGTTCAATCCCTAGTTTAGGAAGATACCCTGGAAAAGGGAAAGGCTATCTGCTCCGGTATTCTGGCCTGGAGAACTCCATGGACTGTATAGTCCGTGGGGTCGCAAAGAGTCGGACATGACTGAGCGACTTTCACTTTTCTAAAATATTAGCTTCCCTGGTGGTCCAGTGGTTAAGAATCTGCCTTCCAGAATGGGGACATGGGTTCGATCCCTAGTCAGGAAACTCAGGCCCCACATCCCCCAGGGCAATTAAGCCCATGCTCTACAAATTACAGAGTCCATGTGCCACATCGAAGAGCTTGTGCACCACAACTAAATCTTGATGCAGCCAAAATAAATAAATAAATATTTAAAAGTAAAATAAAATATTCACGGCATGTTGTCTCTGCACACAGACACTGTTCTGTACACTATGGAGGGTGTGCTTACCTTTAGCTGGTCCTTAAAGACTCCACTCCCAGAAACTAAGTCTCTACAACCTGGATTAGCCCAGAGAACGTGAACATTGTTTTAAAAAATGTTCATTTCACTAATATTTCCCAAGGACCTACTTTACTATGTGTCAGGCCTGAAGCGTGAGGAATTAATTAAATGACAAAAATCATAAAAATGGTAGCTAGAAATGACTATTAAGAACATTCATCATGTATATATTTGTATTGTAATTATATATTTATAAGAAAATACAAAGCACTTGCTATAAGAGAGGCATTATATTCCTGTGTTATGTGCATTTGGTTAAGTCTCCAGAACCCCTCAATGAGATAGGTCCCTTGATTATTCCCATTTTACGCAAAGAAGACTGAGGCTTGGAGAAATGATTTGCCCAAGAATGCTCAGCTGGGTTTCCACAGTTTCTGCCTTATGGTCAGCACCAGGAATGTGCGTTTCCTCCCTTTTCCACTGAGATCACAGTGTATGGCTGTGCAACTTGAGCTCCGCACAAAAGTGGCTGACAGAGCAAGGTGTGGGATGAAACCCATCCGCCACAAGCCTGCCGTTGCTTTCACTGCTGCTCCTAGTCCCTGTGGCGCTAGTGGTCAAGAACCCGCCTGCCAATGCAGGAGACGAAAGAGACGTGGGTTCAGTCCCTGGGTTGGGAAGATCCCCGGGAGAAGGGAATGGCAACCCACTCCAGTATTCTTGTCTGGAGACTCCCAAGGACAGAGGAGCCTGGCAGGCTACAGTCCTTGGGGTCACAAAGAGTCGGGCGTGACTGAGAGACTGAGCATCAGCACAGCTCTCCTTGGAGGCAAATTCTTAAGTCTTCTTTTTGACCTAAGGCCTGGAGCACTCAAGTTTACAATCCTCAGACCTCCTATCTCTGAACTTCCAATCTCCTGATCCTTTCTCAGCATTTTTGTGGGGAGGAGGTCAAGAAGAAAAGGCAGGCTCCCCTCCCCACCCATTCCTCCCTCCCTGGGAGAGCCCAACTCCTTTGCTGTTGTTCGGTGGCTCAGTCTTGTCTGACTCTTTGCGACCCCATGGACTGCAGCAGGCCAGGGTTCCCTGTACTTCACCATCTCCCGAAGCTTGCTCAAACTCAGGTCCATTCAGTCAGTGATGCCATCCAACTATCTTGTCCTCTGTGGTTCCCTTCTCCTGCCTTCAATCTTTCCCAGCATCAGGGTCTTTTCAAATGAGTCAGCTCTATCGTATCAGGTGGCCAAAGTATGGGAGCTTCAGCTTCAGCATCAGTCCTTCCAAGGAATATTCAGGATTGATTTCCTTTAGGGTTGACTGGTTTGATCTTGCAGTCCAAGGAACTGTCAAGAGCCTTCTCCAACACCACAGCTCAAAAGCATCATTTCTTCAGCGCTCCCGGCCTGCCGAAATCAGGCTTCTGGTACTCTGCCGCCACCTGGTGGTTATCGGCCGCATCACACCATGCTGAAAACAAGGTGAACGGAAAGCCCTTTCCTCAGTCAGAAGAATTCTAGGGCGATGGAAAGGAGAGAGAAGATAAAACACGGTGGGAACTCGGTGAGCGAAAAGACCACGACTTCTGGGGAACTGCGACTTAGAATTTGTATTCAGTTAGACTTGGGTCGTGACTGTACCACAAACTGTGTGACCTTGGGCAAGTCATGTCACCTCTTTGAGCCTGTTTCCGCGTTTATAAATGGAGCGAACACTCATGCCTCTTGATGGCCATGAAGTGCTTAGCACAGTGCCCAGCAAGCTTTGGATAGTTATTTTAGGTGGAAGGAACTTGGTAAGCAAAGGCAGGGAACAGGATGAATGTTCAGAACACCAGGTAGATGACATGATCCCTCTTCCCTGCTGGAGTGGGGTGGGGGTGGGGGGCACAGGTCTCTCAGCCACAGCAAATGGGGGGAGCTGGAAGCCCTTCCTGGAATCAGCTGTGTATTCTCAGCTGAGCCCCTGTCTTAAGCAGGTTTGCTCCCCTGGGCTCTGGCAGTCTTCATATATACCTGGACAGAAAATGCCCGTCATACTTCCTTCTTAAGCTTCAACAAAGCTCCTCCAAATTCCTATGACTTGCAAAGTCCTGGTTCTGGTTCCATACCTCCCCCTATTTTTTCCATCTGAGTCTTTCTCAGTTCTGGTATGACACTGATAAACCGCAGTGCTGGATTTCCCTGAGCTATGAAGCGCAGTGAAAGTTGCTCAGTTGTGTCCGACTCTCTGTGACCCCATGTTCATCAGTCCATCCCCACTGCCGCCCTGGACTCCATTCTCTTTTGCTTGAATTTGAGTTTTTTGTTTGAATTTGTCTGAATTTGACTCTTTGCCTAGGTTTGGCCCCTTGTTTGTTTCTTGTGTTCTCTTCTGGAAGCTCCAGGGCAGAGTCCATTTCCTAGCCTTTTCCACCTTCTTGAGGCTTCCCTGGTTCCTTGGTTCATAACGCCTTTCCTCCATCTTCAAAGCCAGAAGAATTACATCTCTCTGAGCATTCTTTCGTAGATTCCTCTCTTCTGTTTTCTTCTTCTACTTTTTTTTAAATCACATTTTCTTGTGATTGCATTGGACCCACTGGTGTGATCTAGGGTAATCTCTCCATCTCAAGATCCTTAACTTCATGATATCTACAAAGACCCTCTTGCCATGTAGTTTAACAGATTCACAGACTCTGGGGATTAGGATGTGGACATCTTTCAGTTCAGTTCAGTTGCTCAGTCGTGTCCGACTCTTTGCGACACCATGAATCACAGCACGCCAGGCCTCCCTGTCCATCACCAACTCCCGGAGTCCACCCAAACCCATGTCCATTGAGTTGTTGATGCCATCCAACCATCTCATCCTCTGTCATCCCCTTCTCCTCCTGCCCTCAATCTTTCCCAGCATCAGGGTCTTTTCAAATGAGTCAGCTCTTCACATCAGGTGGCCAGCATATTGGAGTTTCAGCTTCAAGACATCTTTGGAGGACTATTATTCTACCTACCATAGTCTTCTCTCTGCTCTCGAAACATTTGTGTCTGTCCTACATGAAAAATACATTCACCTATTCAAAAGTTCCTTCAAAGTCTCAGCCTTTCAAATTATCAACTCAAAGTCCAAAAATCTCATCCAAATCTTTCAAACTCAAAAGTCCCAAATCTCATCACTGAAATTATCTGTGTTAGAAATTGGAT
This sequence comes from Moschus berezovskii, assembly GCF_049115385.1. NCBI lineage: Eukaryota > Metazoa > Chordata > Mammalia > Artiodactyla > Moschidae > Moschus > Moschus berezovskii. The sequence goes on from NC_142463.1 coordinate 14,941,702, forward strand.
GACAGTATAATCTATCCTGAGGCGAAGTTTCTCTCCATCTGTGGACTTGTGAAACTAGAAAACAAGTTTTCTGCTCCCAAAATAGAATGGTGGTGCTGGCATAAGGCACAGTTATAGACATTTGCATGCAAAAAGAGAGAAAAAGAAAAGATAAAGGAATCGCCAGCCCCAAGCAATTTCAAAATTAAGTTGGACAAACTCTGTTTGATTTCAAGGCATAGAAATAATACTCTGAAGCTCAAGGTTCAGCCCTCTGGGCCTACAGCTTTGCCTTCTGGGTCATTTTTCCTTTTTCTTTAAAAATAGCACCTGTTTCAGACTTCCCTGGTGGCTCAGACAGTAAAAGCGTTTGCCTACAACTCACGAGACCTGGGTTTGATCCCTGGGTCGGGAAGATCCCCTGGAGAAGGAAATGGCAACCCACTCCAGTACTCTTCCCTTGAAAATCCTATGGACAGAGGAGCCTGGTAGGCTACAGTCCATGGGGTCGCAAAGAGTCGGACACGACTGAGCGACTTCACTTTCAGTTTTCAAGCTAGGTTTTTTTAAAAAAGATTTTATTATACATTTATACATTTTAATATTTAATTCTGTCGTTTCATACTGTTCATGGGGTTCTCAAGGCAAGAATGCTGAAGTGGTTTGTCATTCCCTTCTCCAGTGGACCACGTTTTGTCAAGAAAGGAGTATGTCAAGGCTGTATATTGTCACCCTGCTTATTCAACTTATATGCAGAGTACATCATGCGAAATGCTGGGCTGGATGAAGCACAGGCTGGAATCAAGATTGCTGGGAGAAATATCAATAACCTCAGATACTCAGATGACACCACCATTATGAGAGAAAGTGAAGAAGAACTAAAGAGCGTCTTGATGAAAGTGAAAGAGGAGAGTGAAAAAATTGGCTTAAAACTCAACATTCAGAAAACTAAGATCATGACATCCAGTCCCATCACTTCACAGCAAATAGATGGGGAAACAATGGAAACAGCGGGGTTTTTTTTTTTTTTTGACTCCAAAATCACTGCAGATGGTGACTGCAGTCATGAAATTAAAAGACTCTTGCTCCTTGGAAGAAAAGCTATGACCAACCTAGACAGCATATTAAAAATCAGAGACATTACTTTGCCAACAAATGTCCGTTTAGTCAAAGCTTTGGTTTTTCCAGGAGTCATGTATGGATGTGAAATTTGGACTCTAAAGAAAGCTGAGTGCTGAAGGATTGATGATTTTGAACTGTGATGTTGGAGAAGACTCTTGAGAGTCCCTTGGACTGCAAGGAGGTCCAATCAGTCCATCCTAAGGGAAATCAGTCCTGCATATTCATTGAAAGGACTGATGCTGAAGCTGAAACTCCAATACTTTGGCCACCTGATGCGAAGAGCTGACTCATCTGAAAAGATCTTGATGCTGGGAAAGATTGAAGGTAGGAGGAGAAGGGGACAACAGAGTATGAGATGGTTGGATGGCATCACCGACTCGATGGACATGAATTTGAGTAAGCTCCGGGAGTTGGTGATGGACAGGGAGGCCTGGTGTGTTGCAGCCCATGGGGTCTCAGAGTCAGACAAGACTGAGCAATTGAACTGAACTGAATATTTATTTATTTATTATGTTTGGTTGCTGTGTGTAGGCTTTCTCTAGTTGCAGTGAGCAGAGACTACTCTTCGTTGGGGTGGATGGGGTTCTAATTGCGGCTGCGTTTCTTATGGAGCACAGGCTCAAGGTGCACAGGCTTCGGTAGTTGCAGCATGAAGGTTCAGTAGTTGTGGCACGTGGGCCTTAGCTGTTCCCCAGCATGTGAAATCTTCCCAGACCAGAGATTGAACCCAGGACTCTGCATTGGCAGATAGAGTCTTATCCAGTGCACCACCAGGGAAGTCCCTGAAGGCTAGTTTTATCAGCCTGTTTCTTGCCTATAGAATTTAGGGAGTTGTGTAGTCTTTTATTTCATTCTCTCTGTCCCTTTCAGCCCAAGTTCCACTGATTCTCCTGGTGTAAAATTCTCAAGAATTTGTAGGTTTCTTATGGACATTCCAAGAATGCACTCCATCAGACAAGAAGATCCATAGATCTTCCCTAGATAATTTCATTTCTATTTTTGGTTCCTGTGGAGATACCTGAGGGGAATCTGTGGGTTACATACTTCATCTCTCCAAAAAACCTTGTGTGACTGAATACTCCAGTCTTTCGATCTTTCAGAGAAATTAATAAAAGATTGTCGAACACATCCTCAGCTTTTCCCCTCCAGGAGCTTTCCTGGCAGTGAATCTTTTCATGTTAACCTCGTATGCAATTTAGATAGGCTGCTGCTGCTGCCACTAAGTCACTTCAGTCGTGTCCAGCTCTGTGCGACCCCATAGATGGCAGCCCACCAGGCTCCCCATTCCTCGGGTTTTCCAGGCAAGATTAGATAGGCTGAGAACTCCCCAAATCAAGTCCTGGTTCTTTTTTGTTGGTCAGTTCTTCCCTCAGTTTATCTGTTTTCCCCTCTCATTTTACCAAAAGTAACAAGAAACCAGGCCACACCCTTCAACTCTTTTCTTGGAAATCTCCTCAGCTAAATATCTGAGTTCGTTGTCGATTAAGTTCTGCTTTCCACAAAACTGCAGGGCACACAATTCTAATTTGGGCGGGGGGGTGGGGTGGGGAGCTCCTGAGTATCACCCTTTCCTCCAGTTTCCAATGACATGTCCCTCATCTCCGAGCGGGAGCTCTCACAGGCAGGGCCTCTAGCACCCATATCGCTACAGGTATATTCATGTGCTTTAGGTATTCTTCAAGTTGTTTTGTTTTCTTGGCTGTGCTTTTTTCTGAGTCCTCACCGGCAGTCCATCCATATTTCTCCTAAGGTCTGTCCAAGGTGATCCGGGGTTTTTTGTTTCATATCCCTCAGAGTTTTTCCTGCCTCTTCCCACTGTCCAACTCCAAAGTCACTTCCACTTGTTTAGGTGTCTGCTACAGCAGATGTTATTAGTTCTTATTGCTGTTGTAAAAAATTATCACAAACTTAGTGGCCTAGAACAACAGAAGTTTGTTACGTCAAAATTCTGTGGGTCAGATGTCCAATACCGGGCTAAAATCAAGAGGTGAGCACGGCTGCTTTCCTTTTTGGAGACTCTAGTGGAGCCTATTTCCTTTCCTTTCCTTTTCTTTTCTACCTTCTCTCTCTCTCTCTTTTTCTACTTTGGCCACACCATGTGGCATGTGAGATCCTAGTTCCCTGACCAGGGATCAAACCTGTGCTCCCTGCATTGGGAGCACAGAGTCTTAACCACTGGACCGCCAGAGAAGTCTCCTTTTTCTGCCTTCTAAGGGCTTCCCACTTCCGTGGCTCACAGTCTCTCCCTTCCATTTCTCACAGCCAGTACTGTTACATCTTTCTTACCATTCTCCCATAGCAAAAGCTCCTCTGCCTCTCTCTTCTGCTCCTCACCCCACACTTTCACTTTTAAGAGTGTTTGTGGTTACACTGAACTCATCTGCTTAATCTAGGATAGTCTCCTCGTCTCAGGAGCATTAATTTCATCATGCCTGCAAAACCCCTTTGGTCACATAATGTAACACATTCATAAATTCCAGAAATTAGGATGTGAACATCTTTGGGAGGTCATTATTCTGCCTACCACCACACCTATGCAAATGTTAGCCAGTATGGCCTCCCCAAACAAATTCAATCATGTTAGTCTCCTGCTTAAAATTCTTAAAATGAGTTTTGCCTTGGGGGCATGATGCTGAGTGAAAGAAGCCAGACTGAGAAAGAAAACAAACATATGATCTCACTTATATGTGGAACCAAAAAAAGAAAAACAAAAAACTTCATGGATACAGAGAACAGATTGGTGGTGACCAGAGGCAGGGACTGGTGATGGTGGGGTGGGTGAAATAGGCAAAGGCGGTCAAAAGGTATAACCTTCCAGTTGTAAAATAAGTAATCCTTGGAAACGTAGTGTCCAGCATGATGGCAATAGTTAATAATACTGTATTACATAAGTGAAAGTTGCTAAGAGACTAAATCTTAAATGTTGTTTATCTCAAGAAAAAAAAATTGAAACTATGTATGATGATGGATGCTGAGTAGACTTGTTTCGGTGATCATTCCATGATATATATAAATATCAAAATATGCTGTACACCCGAAACATACATTACATGTCAATTATACCTCAATTAAAAAACCCAAAACCAACAATAGAAAAAACCTCTGAAGTGGCTCCCTGTAGACTTTGGGATGGACTTCCCAGGTGACGCTAGTGGTTCGATCTGTGGATCAGGAAGATCCTCTGGAGGAGGCAGTGGCAACCCACTCCAGTATTCTTGGCTGGAGAATCCCATGGACAGAGGAGCCTGGCAGGCTATGGTCCATGGGGTCACAAGGAGTCAGACATGACTGAGCGACTGAGCACAGACTTCAGGTTATGATCAGACTCCTGCTGTAGCTATTATAAAGCAACTTTTGCAATCTGTTCGTCCCTATCTACTGGATACTCTCACCTTCCCCTCTGTCCAGCCTCAAGCACCCTACTATACAGCTGCACTGAACTACTGCAGCTGCACAGTTCCATGACCAAAGTCACTGTTCATTGAGCTCAGTATCAGGTCGAATTGAGCATCATCCTCTTCTGGACCTTCCCTGGGTTAGTTGTCCCCTGCAACACCCTCCAGCACTGTTCCCAAGGCAGGGTGTGTTTTATGGCATTGAAGTGACCTGTGGACTTTTCAGTCTCTCCCACTAGATTGTAAGTCTGTGAGGGCAGGGACTGTGCCTGCCTGGCTGCCGTGTCCTCTATATATGGTCCTGCTAGGGTCCACTATGAAGTAGGCTCTTCCTGAGTTTGCTTTGAGAAGTAATGGACACGATTCCTTCCAGCTCACACATTCTGTTCTGTGAACTCTCACTGCAGGGTATGCTGGAGGATTTTGGCAGAGGTGTCCAAGGCAGTCATCGTGCTTGTGGGAGTGATGCGAGCTTTGAATGACAGAGGCAGAAGTAGGAGTGTTGGGTGGCCAGACTGTTGCCTCTTTAATGATTGCTGCTGATTCCCAGCTCAGAAGGCAACACTTCCAGCACCAACTGTCACACTCTGGGATATTCAAGGAATTTCCTTTCTGCTGATGGAAAGGAGACTTCTCAACTCTAAAGGTTCACATTTATTTGTTTTTTTAATTTAATTTTATTTTTTGTGTGTGTGTGAAAAACAATAAGTAACATCCAGATTCCCACCTCTTAAAAATGCTTTCTTTCTTAACCTCTCTCTCTACACACACAGACACACACACACATAATCTGCTTTTCTTCAACATATCAACATATCATGGATTTAATTGATCAGTACATACTCTTTTTTTAATGCCTGCATCTACTGTATACAATCACGTAGTGTTAAAACCATATCCCACAAATGATGGACTTTGTTGTGGCTTCCAATTATTGTTTTTTGTAGTTACCAATGTTCTCCAATCTGAACCTTATGAACAATCTGTCCCCAACCAAATTCAAATTTGTTTTTGCTCAGCTTCTCCTCTTACCCTGCCTCTATCTTGCCTTCTACACAAATTTCTGTCCTTTTCCAGTTTTTTTTTTTTTTATTCCAAACCAGGTACAGGTAGAGAGAGGAAGCGGAAGAGGCCAGAGGCAAAGGTTGAAGCCTCCAGCCTTTGGAGGTATGGCCAGAGAGAGGCCTGGAGAATAGGGAATGAAGTGTGGCTGCGGCTTCCCTTCAACGCTTTTTGGGAAATAAAGCATTGAAATTTCTTTCTACTGGCACTTGATTATTTTATTTTATTTTTTTAATTAAAAACACCTTTTCATTTTGTATTGGGGTATAGCCGATTAACAATGCTGTGATGGTTTCTGGTGTACAGCCAAGTACGTGGTGTACATATGCGTGCCTCCATTGTCCCCCAGTCTCCCCTCCCATTCAGGCTGCCACATGACACTGAGCAGAGTTCCATGTGCTATAGAGGAGGACCTTGTCACTTATCCATTTTAAATAGAGCAGAGTGTACATGTTCATCCCAAACTCCCTAATTATCCCTTACCCCAATTCTTCTCCCTGGAAACCATAAGTTTGTTTTCTAAGTCTGTGAGCCTGTTTCTGTTTTATAAGTAAGTTCATTTGTATCATTTCTTTTCATATTCCACATTTAAGAAATGTCATGTGATATTCCTCCTTCTCTGTATGATTTACTTTACTCAGTATGACAATCTCTAGGTCCACCCACGTTGCTGCAAATGGCATTATTTCATTTTTTTTAACAGCTGAGTAAGCAGAAAGTGAAGAGGAACTAAAAAGCCTCTTGATGAAAGTGAAGGAGGAGAGTGAAAAGGTTGGCTTGAAGCTCAACATTCAGAAAACGAAGATCATGGCATCTGGTCCCATCACTTCATGGGAAATAGATGGGGAAACAGTGGAACAGTGTCAGACTTTATTTTGGGGGGCTCCAAAATCACTGCAGATGGTGATTGCAGCCAGGAAATTAAAAGACGCTTACTCCTTGGAAGGAAAGTTATGACCAACCTAGATAGCATATTAAAAAGCAGAGACATTACTTTGCCAACAAAGGTCCATCTAGTCAAGGCTATGGTTTTTCCCGTGGTCATGTATGGATGTGAGAGTTGGACTGTGAAGAAAGCTGATCGCCGAAGAATTGATGCTTTTGAACTGTGGTGCTGGAGAAGACTCTTGAGAGTCCCTCAGACTGCAAGGAGATCCAACCAGTCCATCCTAAAGGAGATCAGTCCTGGGTGTTCATTGGAAGGACTGATGCTAAAGCTGAAACTCCAATACTTTGGCCACTTCATGCCACGAGTTGACTCACTGGAAAAGAGTCTGATGCTGGGAGGGATGGGGGTGGGAGGAGAAGGGGACAACAGAGAATGAGATGGATGGATGGCATCACCGACTCGATGGACATGAGTTTGAGTGAACTCCGGGAGTTGGTGATGGACAGGGAGGCCTGGCATGCTGTGATTCATGGGGTCGCAAAGAGTCAGACACGACTGAGCGACTGAACTGAACTGAACTGAATGTTCCATTGTATCTAAGTACCAAATCTTTATCCATTCCTCTGTTGATGGACATTTAGGTTACTTCCATGTCTTGGCTATTGTAAACAGTGTTGCAATGAACATTGAGGAGCATGTATCTTTTCAGATCATGTTTTTCTCTGGATATATGCCCAGTAGTGGGATTGCAGGGTCATATGGTAGCTCTATTTTTAGTATTTTTAGGATCTTCCATACTGCTCTCCATAGTGGCTGCACCAATCTACATTCCCACCAACAGTGTAGGAGGGTTCCCTTCCTTCCACACCCCCTCCAGAATTTCCTGTTCATGGATTTTTTGATAATGGCCATTTTGGCTGGTGTGGGATGATATCTCACTGTAGTTTTGATTTGCATTTCGACTCTGATGCTAGGAAAGGTTGAGGGCGGGAGGAGAAGGGGACGACGGAGAATGAGATGGCTGGATGGCATCACCGACTCTGTGGACATGAGTTTGAGTGAACTCCGGGAGTTGGTGATGGACAGGAAGGCCCGGAGTGCTGTGATTCATGGGGTCGTGGAGAGTCGGACACGACTGAGCGATTGAACTGAACTGAATAATTAGTGATGTTGAACATCTTTTCATGTACTGGCACTTGATTTTGATTGCTAAACATTTTTTCTGAAATATAGTTGATTTACAATATTGTGTTAGCTTCAGGTACACAGCAAAGTGATTCAGTTATACACATGTATTCAGTTCAGTTCAGTTCAGTTCAGTTGCTCAGTGGCCAAAGTATTGGAGTTTCAGCTTCAGCATCAGTCCTTCCAATGAACACCCAAGACTGATCTCCTTTAGGATGGACTGGTTGGATCTCCTTGCAGTCCAAGGGACTCTCAAGAGTCTTCTCCAGCACCACAGTTCAAAAGCATCAATTCTTCGGCAATCAGCTAGTATGTATATATCTGTATTCTTTTTCCTAGATTCTTTTCCATTAGAGTTTGTTACAAGATATTGGATATAGCCCTTGTGCTATACAGTAAACCCTTGTTTATCTATTTCATATACAGTAGCGTGCATCTGTTAATCCCATAGTCCTAATTTGTCCCCCATTCCCCTTTCCCTTTAGTAAACAAAAATTTGTTTTGTATGTCTGTGAGTCTGTTTCTGTTTTTTATATAGATTCATTTGCATCATATTTAGATTCTGCCTATAAGTGATATCATATAATATTTGTCTTTGTTTAACTTCATAAGTATGATGATCTCTAGGTCCATCCATGATTGCTGAGCATCTTTGAATGTGACTCCATGTAAAGACTTGGTTGCTTGGATGTGTTAGGATTACCAAACAATAGTTCAGTGGATACCACTGAATGTGCTTCTTAAAGTGTTTTTGCTATTATTTCTGTAGGATCCATCACCAGAGGAGGACTCCCTTGTTCAGTAGTATGTGCATTTAAATATCACTCCAAAAAAGGTATCAAACTACTTTCCAAAAAGTTTGTAGCCCCTTTTATGCTCCCACCATGGGTTGTGAGCCTGGCCATTTTTCTACACCCTCACCAACACCAGACCTTATCTATCTTTCATGTGTTTGCTACTGTGATAGGAAAAACATGCACTAGCCAAGTAATTGCTTTTCATTAGTAGGGAGGCTGTGCCAGACATTTCAATGACACAGTTTTAATGAAGTTGACATTTTCACTCTATGTTTATGAATATGGATGTTTTCATCAGAGTTGTACCCAGGTTTTACAGACCTTATACTTTCAATTCCTCCAGAGTTCCAATGAGTTATCCCAAATTGTACCATAAATGGCAGAACTAGACTCACTGGAAAAGACTGTGATGCTGGGAAAGGTTGGGGGCGGGAGGAGAAGGGGACGACGGAGAATGAGATGGCTGGATGGCATCACCGACTCTGTGGACATGAATTTGAGTGTACTCCGGGGGTTGGTGATGGACAGGGAGGCCTGGCGTGCTGTGATTCATGGGGTCGCGGAGAGTCGGACACGACTGAGCGACTGAACTGAACTGAACTGAGGCTTAGAAACCAGCTCTCATAAACTCTAATTAAAAAAGATACATATGCCCCAATGTTCATAGCAGCACTGTTCACAATAACCAAGACATGGAAGCAACCTAAATATCTGCTAACAGATGAATGGATAAAGTAGATGTGGTCCATATATATAATGGAATGCTGTGTTGTTCAGTCACTCAGACATGTCCAACTCTTTGCAACCCCATGGATGGCAGCACGCCAGGCTCCCCTCTCCTTCAGAGTATCCTGGAGTTTGCTCAAACTCATGTCCCACTGATGCCATACAACCATCTCATCCTCTGTCATCCCCTTCTCCTCCTGCTTTCAGTCTTTCCCAGCATCAGGGTGTTTTCCAATGAGTTGGCCCTTGGCATCAGGTGGCCAAAGTATTGGAACTTCAACTTCAGCATCAATCCTTCCAGTGAATATTCAGGACTGATTTCCTTTAGGATTGACTGATTTGATCTCCTTGCTGTCCAAGTGACTCTCAAGAGTCTTCTCCAGCACCACAATTTGAAGGCATCATTTCTTTGGCGGTCAGCCTATTTTATTGTCTAGCTCTCACATCTGTACATGACTACTGGAAAAACCATAACTTTGAATATACGGACCTTTGTAGACAAAGTAATGTCTCTGCTTTTTAATATGCTGTCTAGGTTTGTCATTGCTTTTCTTCCAAGGAGCAAGTGTCTTTTAATTTCATGTCTACAGTCACTGTCCACAGTGATTTTGGAGCCCAAGAAAATAAAGTCTGCCACTGTTTCCATTGTTTCCCCATCTATTTGCCATGAAGTGATGGGGCCAGATGCCATGATCTTAGTTTTCTGAATGTTGAGCTTTAAGCCAACTTTTTCACTCTGCTCTTTCACTTTCATCAAGAGGTTCTTTAGTTCTTCTTCACTTTCTTTCTGCCAAAAGGGTGGTGTCATCTGCATATCTGAGGTTATTGATATTTCTCCCGGCAATCTTGATTCCAGCTTGTGCTTCCTCCAGCCCAGCGTTCCTCATGATGTACTCTACATATAAGTTAAATAAGCAGGGTGACAATATGCAGCCTTGACATATTCCTTTTCCTATTTGGAACCAGTCTGTTGTTCCACGTCCAGTTCTAACTGTTGCTTCCTGACCTGCATACAGATTTCTCAAGAGGCAGGTCAGATGGTCTGGTATTCTCATTTCTTTCAGAATTTTCCACAGTTTATTGTGATCCACACAGTCAAAGGATTTGGCATAGTCAATAAAGCAAAAATAGATGTTTTTCTGGAACTCTCTTGCTTTTTTGATGATCCAGCGGATGTTGGCAATTTGATCTCTGGTTCCTCCTCCTTTTCTAAAACCAGCTTGAACATCTGGAAATTCATGGTTCATGTATTGTTGAAGCCTGGCTTGGAAAATTTTGAGCATTACTTTACTAGTGTGTGAGATGAGTGCAATTGTGAAGCAGTTTGAGCATTCTTTGGTAAATTGCCTTCTTTGGGATTGAAATGAAAACTGACCTTTTCCAGTCCTGTGGCCACTGCTGAGTTTTCCAAATTTGCTGGCATATTGAGTGCAGCAGTTTCACAGCATCATCTTTTAGGATTTGAAATAGCTCAACTGGAATTCCATCACTTCCACTAGCTTTGTTCATAGTGATGCTTCCTAAGGCCCACTTGACTTTGCATTCCAGGATGTCTGGCTCTAGGTGAGTGATCACACCATTGTGATTTTCTGGGTTGTGAAGATCTTTTCTGTACAGTTCTTCTCTGTTTTCTTGCCACCTCTTCTTAATATCTTTTGCTTCTGTTAGGTTCATCCCATTTCTGTCCTTTATTGAGCCCATCTTTGCATGAAATTTTCCCTTGGTATCTCTCATTTGGAAAGTCCCATAATCCTCCTTTAATCCCATGTTGGAGATGAGGATGCCAAGGCACATAGAGGTTTAGCAGGTTGCCTGCAGTCAAGCAGAGAGTAAGTGGAAAGCTCTTCATTATTTCTCATCCTCATGACAATACATGCAGTGTTATTTTCTCTGCAATTCAAACATCCATTTTCCTTTCTTTCTAAGGTCACTCACAGGAGCACCTTTTCCAGTATGGCATCTCACAGGTACTTGTTGGAAATAGCAGAGGGCTGGCGAATCAGATAGACAGCAAGAATTTTCTTCAACCTTTCCAGAGAGTCCAGATTGGTGGGGTGAACAGTACTCCCCGCAGGTCTTCTCTTAGGATGTGTGGGTAAATTCCCCACCAGTAAGGGGGAGCAAGTGTCTCTTCATGAGTTTCCTGTCTCAAGAAGTCAGGCAATAGCTGCCCAGCTGGATCCAGTACTAGAGACCAGGCCAGAGGAGCCAGAAGAGAAGTCATGAATTCCCCCAGCTGTGACCTTCAGCAGGGTACCTAAACAGAACCAGCTGAACCTCAGGGTACATCAGCACTGGCTATGTAGTAGTCAGATCAGAACAATCACACTGTTTTGGAGATCAGCGAAAGGCACAGAAGGCAACACACAAATCTGAGATCCCTGCCTATGACAACATAAAAACCTGGCCAGATGAGGTCCAGGAATCAGTGAGTACTTCAAGAGCAGACCAAAGTTCAACAAAGGGTGATGCATCTGTTTACTGGTAAGAGACAAAACCAAGAGGAAGATTGTTTTACTGGTGCAAAACTGAACTTGTGTGGCAATTTCCAAATCTGGGCTACTTCCTGTTTAGCCACTAGTTGTGTAATATATTTGGGTAATAGGGCCCCGCCTTGCTAGATCAGGGAACTTCCCACCCAGCTCAAGGGCACTGACAGACCTGGAGGTCTGTTGAGTTTACTGGATGAATATTTTAAGGATGTGGTACTTAAAGGCCTGAGAGCCTAGAAGCCTTCTTAAACTCAGGAACTGGTTGAAAAGAACCAAAAGAACACCATCGTCAAACAGTTTAGTCCTGTGAAGAACGTTTCTGTATAATCTTCTAAAACATTTTTTATAAAGTAATTTCTCTGAGTTAATAAAAATAAGTAATAATATTCTGCCCTACTATGCTGGTTCATACATAGAAAAATTATCTTCATGACCCAGATAATCACGATGCTGTGATCACTCAACCTAGAGCCAGCCAGTGATAATATTCTATTCTACTATGCTGGTTCATACGCACAAAAAAGATCTTCACAACCCAGATAATCCTGATGGTGTGATCACTCACCTAGAGCCAGACATCTTGGAATGTGAAGTCAACTGGGCCTTAGAAAGCATCAGTACGAACAAAGCTAGTGGAGGTGATGGAATTCCAGTTGAGCTATATTAAATCCCGAAAAATGATGCTGTGAAAGTGCTGCACTCAATATGCCAGCAAATTTGGAAAACTCAGCAGTAGACACAGGACTGGAAGAGGTCAGTTTTCATTCCAATCCCAAAGAAAGGCAATGCCAAAGAATGCTCAAACTACATACAGTTGAACTCATCTCACACGCTAGTAAAGTAATGCTCAAAATTTTCCAAGGCTTCAACAGGCTTCAACAATACATGAACCGTGAACTTCCAGATGTTCAAGCTGGTTTTAGAAAAGGAGGAGGAACCAGAGATCAAATTGCCAACATCCTCTGGATCATCGAAAAAGCAAGAGAGTTCCAGAAAAACTTCTATTCTGCTTTATTGACTATGCCAAAGCCTTTGACTGTGTGGAAAATTCTGAAAGAGATGGGAATACCAGACCACCTGACCTGCCTCTTGAGAAACCTGTATGCAGGTCAGGAAGCAACAGTTAGAAAAGGACATGGAACAACAGACTGGTTCCAAATACGAAAAGGAGTACGTCAAGGCTGTATATTGTCACCCTGCTTATTTAACTTATATGCAGAGTACATCGTGAGAAACGCTGGGCTGGAGGAAGCCCAAGCTGGAATCAAGATTGCCGAGAGAAATATCAATAACCTCAGATATGCAGATGACACCACCCTTTTGGCAGAAAGTTAAGAAGAACTAAAGAAACTCTTAATGAAAGTGAAAGAGTAGAGTGAAAAAGTTGGCTTAAAGCTCAACATTCAGAAAACCAAGATGATGGCATCTGGCCCCATCACTTCATGGGAAATAGATGGGAAAACAGTGGAAACAGTGTCTGACTTTATTTTTCTGGGCTCCAAAATCACTGCAGATGGTGACTGTAGCCATGAAATTAAAAGATGCTTACTCCTTGGAAGGAAAGCTATGACCAACCTAGACAGCATATTGAAAAGCAGAAACATTACTTTGTCAACAAAGATCCGTTTAGTCAAGGCTATGGTTTTTCTAGTGGTCATGTATGGATGTGACAGTTGGACTATAAAGAAAGCTGAGCGCTGAAGAATTGATGCTTTTTAACCGTGGTGTTGGAGAAGACTCTAGAGAGTCCCTTGGACTGCAAGGAGATCCAACCAGTCCATCCTAAAGGAAATCAGTCCTGAATATTCATTGGAAGGACTGATGCTGAAGCTGAAACTCCAATACTTTGGCCACCTGATGCGAAGAGCTGACTCATTTGAAAAGACCCCGATGCTGGGAAAGATTGAGGGCAGGAGGAGAAGGGGATGACAGAGGATGAGATGGTTGGATGGCATCACCAACTCAATGGACATGGGTATGGGTAGTCTCCGGGAGTTGGTGATGGACAGGGAGGCCTGGTGTGCTGTGGTTCATGGGATCGCTGAGTCGGACACGACTGAGCAACTGAACTGAACTGATGCTGGTTCATTCATCATAATTATTGGTTGTAAGCTGCCAGAATTAAAAGACTTCTGAAGACACAAGGGAGGGAGGAGATCTAACCGACCCTACTCTTAAAAAAAGAATGTATATACATGTATTTATTTGGCCACACCAGGTCTTAGTCGCGGCACACAGAATCTTCGGTCTTCCTTGTAGCGTGTGGGATCTTAGTTCCCTGACCAGGGATGGAACCCGCACCACAGGTATTAGAAGCGCGGAGTCTCAGCCCACTGCACCACCACAGAAGTCCCCAGTTAATCCTACTCTTTATAGGGAGTCACAGGGACAAGCCACAGGCCCCAAGTTCCTTTACATTTATTCCACTCGCCTTGGGAACGTTCACTCCTGATCCATTTTTCTGGTGACTTCGTGGTGCAAATTTTGCCATTCTGGAGTGTCCCAGCCTTGATGGATAGCAGTGGTTCTTACATTGTAGATGTCCCATTCTCATCATTTGAAAGGGGCGATAGAAGGCAGGACTGAGAGGTTTGTGGAAAGAGGAGGAACTGTAGGACCTACCAGGTGTTTCTCACACAGTGGAGGAATACCCATCTCTCTGGGCATCTGTTGGAGAGTGCCCGTGTCAGAGATTTCACAGGAAAGGACTCTGGATAGGAAAATGGAACTCTGGTACTAGTCTGAGCTCTGTCCTTCTCTAGTTAACCTGGACCTAGAATCTGGTTGGAATCTGAATTCATTTTGGTGATAAATACAAAATCTAATGACTAATTCTTTGACTCCTCAAAGAAGTGATTCTTAACCTCATTTGGGTTGTGTATATCTTAGCAAAATTTAGGGCCCACTCCAAAGAAAAGTGAACATACCTGCACAGCCATGAAATCTGTGTTCTAATTTCAGAGGATTGACAATGTTTAAAGTCCATCTGTGAGCCCAGGCTAAGACATCCTCTAAACTTTAATGATATTAGGAAGAGTGTGGAGCTCAATGTCCTCAGCACAGCACACAAGGCCCTTTATAATGTGGGTCTTTGCTCTTTATCCAGCTTCTCCTAATGCTCATCACCTGGACAATTCACTGTTCTCCTTTCCCACCTCTGCTCTTTCAGGAATACTCAGTTTTTTTCCTGCCTCGACTGTCCTGCTTGATTGCCTGGAAACTAACTCTATTAAGACAGAGTTGCTGCTGCTAAGTCACTTCAGTCATGTCCGACTCTGTGCGACCCCATCGATGGCAGCCCACCAGGCTCCTCCATCCCTGGGATTCTCCAGGCAGGAACAGTGGAGTGGGCTGCCATTTCCTTCTCCAATGCATGAAAGTGAAAAGTGAAAGTGAAGTCGCTCAGTTGTGTCCGACCCTCAGAGACCCCATGGACTGCAGCCTACCAGGCTCCTCCGTCCATGGGATTTTCCAGGCAAGAGTACTGGAGTGGGGTGCCATTGCCTTCTCCAAGATAGAGTTAAGCACTCATTTTTGTATGTGGACCAAAACAGGGCATCTTGATGGGCTGTTTGATCAATGGTGTCAAAGCAGTCACTATGTCAAATCTCCATGTTAACATGTAAAAACAGTGTTTCTTTCAGCCAGTGTGGCAGGACAGGATTTTGTGTCCCCTCTTTCCCCTGGGCAGGGGTTCTTTCTGCATAATGAATTACGGTAAGAAACACCATGCCATAAGAAGCTGATAATATTAATAAGAATTCAATTTCTATGTCTTGTAGATTCTCCCATCTGAAGAATTTGCCAAGTTCTAAGGCTATTTTGAGGACTTCTCAGATGGTGCTAGTGATAAACTAGTCTCCTGCTAATGTAGGAGATGTAAGAGATGCGGGTTCCATCTCTGGGTGAGGAAGATCCCCTGGAGAAGGAAATGGCACCCCACTCCAGTATTCCTGCCTTGAAAATTCCATGGACTGAGGAGCCTGGTGGGCTACAGTCCAGGGGACTGCAAAGAGTAGGACATGACTGAGTGAGTACACACACACAAAGCTATTTTTGCAGAAGAGTGACAAGATCTACTGCTGCTTTTCCATGATGGGGTCAGGAATGATGCTGTCTATGGCCCTGACCATCATAAACCCTGTGGCAGATGCTGTCTGCTTACTGTACACAGCCATTCCCAGTCCTCTTCTCTACTGCTACCTTCAAGTCTAGGGCCTGGTAAGCTATCCACGCCTTCCCCATCATCTTTGTAATTCGGGGTTGAGTCATGTAGCCTGATTCTGGCTAAGGAGTCTTAAGGGAAAGTATGCTGGAAAGTTCTGGGAAATTTTTTGCTTTCCTGGTAAAAGGAATTTAAAGCATTCTTTTCCCCTTATTCTATCTTCAAAGATAATGTGATATTTGGAGCTGTGACAACTGTTTTGTGACCCTGAGGTGATGAACATTAGCAGTGGTTCTCAAACTTGAGTGTGTGCACCAGAATCACCCAGAGGGTTTCTTTCGTTTTAATTTTTAATTAATTAGTTTTTGGCTGTACTGGGTCTCTGTTGCTGTATGTGGGCTTTCTCTAGTTGTGGTGGTTGGGGGCTAATCTTGACCTGAGGTGCACTGGCTTCTCACTGCAGTGACTTCTTGTTGGGGAGCACAGGCTCTAGAGCCCACGGGCTTCAGCAGTTGGGGCTCACAGGTGCTATAGCACAGGTCTAGTAGTTGTGTAGACTCTTCCTGGACCAGGGATTGAACCTGTGTCCCTTGCATTGGCAGGCAAATTCTTAACCACTGGATCCCAGGGAAGTCCCAGAGGACTTCTTGAAACACAGACTGCTGGAACCTATCCCAGACCTATTTCTAGGTCTGGAATGAGCCTGGGAATTTGCACTGTTAGTAAGTTTTCACGTGATGCTGATGCTACTGAGCTGGGGACCACCCTTGAGAACCACTGAACATGAAGGTGAAAATTCAATAGCCTGATGAGGGCAAAGCAGAATGATAGAGTGTGTGTGCTGATGGCCTTGTCAGGCAGCTGAATCAATGTAAATAATTGCTCTGCCTCTGGATTTCTTGTTCTGTGAGAAAATAAACCACTATTTGTTTAAGCCATGGTTATTTGGATTTCTTGTGACTCACATTCAAAAGCATTCTGAATTTACAGAGAGCGGAACTCTGTGTGGAGGGCAGATGGGAGAAAAATCCAGGCGGATGCTTATCTGAGGCTAATTTAGCATGGAGTAAAAACCACTTCAACAGGAAATGTTTTGAAACATCTCTCAGAGTTCATGGGTATTGATCGTAGAGAGACTGTGGGTTTTTAAAAATATTATGTTAACTAAAAATGTTCTTATCAAAATAAAACAAGTATAAAATTTCAAAAATCTGATTATATGATGCTTATAATGACAAAGGAGAAGGCCCTGATCCACCCCTACCCATCCTGTCCCTACTCCTCTGAGGCAACCATTTTCAATTCTTCTTGTTTCTTCTGGAATTTACAAGTTTACCTAAATGACAAGCTTATACTACCATTATATACCTTTTGGGCTTTGTTTATTCATGTCCTGCTGTGGAAGATGAGCACTTAGATTTCTTTCTTTATATCCTTCCCGACTCCACGCCACATACTTCCTGTCCAACATTTTCCCAGTGTAGTTAAATAACAATATTTTGTTCAATTAATACTCAATCTCTCTCATATTATGACTAAATATTGTTGACAGTTGAGTCTTGTATTCATTGATTACATTTTTCTGGCTAATTTTTCCCCTCTGGAGTCAATAATTGCTCCATTTTTATTTGTTTAATTTTCTATGAATCTGTGATAAATTCATACCCTTATCTTCTGACAGAGAGAATTTCCTCTTGGTTCCATCACTTCAGCTCATCTATGAATTTCATTTTTCTTGGCCCTGGCCATTCAGTGCTGCAATCTAGGGTAGCCGTTCTGTTGTATCACTGTCCCCTTGGAATTTCCCTTCACCATCACCCTGGGAATAGCCTCTGTCCTCATCCTCCTAAATTTTCTCCTTTTTTGGACTTGGTGTTTTCATTTTTCTTGATTTACTCTGTCATTTTGGACAAAGTATGCGTCAGTAAGCGTTCTGGGAGATGAATTAGTTAGGGTTCCAACAGGAAGCATATGGCCAATACAAAGAGGGCAATTGAAGAGAATTTAAAGAAGGAATCATTTTACAAAATGTGGGCAGGGTTTAAATAAAAAAATCAAGAGGCATGATGTACCCTGGGGTTAGCAACAACCGGAAGCTCTTACCCTTAAAGCTGGAAGGGGCAAGAGAAGCAGGTGTTCCTAGAACATGGTGAGAACCACAGCCACAGGACAGGGATGTCTCATAGGCACTCTGGCTGTCGCTTAGAAATGTGGTAGTTCTGTCAGCAGGGAGGGAGCAGAGAAAAGAAATAACTCATCATCTTCTTTTCTCAATTTTCTGGCCATGTTGCAATGTCATGTGGGATCTTAGTTCCCTGACCAGGATCTAATCCATGCACCCTGTGTTGACAATGTGGGGTCTGAACCACTGGATCACCAGGAAATTCCCTGAATGACTCAGCTTCTATTTGCTCCTGCCCTCTGATATTCCACTCATGCCTCCAGTTGGCTGAATCCAACCAGAAGTCAGTGTGCAGAGGTGCTGATACCAGGCACAGAGCCTCTTAGGGCACAACGCAGGGTGAAGGGTGGAGAGTGGATTTGGGGGCAGGAGGAGGCAATGGAGCACAGCCAGCACAGGAAGCAAAATTTTTAAATTTAGTGTATCTGAAAGTGTCTTTACTCAGTGCTGCCTCTAGAGCAATAGTTTTGCTTGTATAGAATTCTGAGCTGGCAATTCTTTTTCCTTTGGGATTTTGGAGGCAATTTCCATTGTCCCCAGGCCTCCAGAGTTGTTCTTGAGAACTCTGTGCCATTCTGTTTCTTGAATTCTTTTTATATGACTTGTTTTTCCTTTTTGGAAACTTAGGATCCTCTCTTTCCCCCAGTGTTCTGCTATTTGATGAGGGTTAAGTTTCTGTTATTATACAACAGGGTCCCCAGAGTAGGCCAGGCAAGGTTAGGCATACTTGCTCAATTCCTCCTAGGCCCTGAAAATGCAAGAAATACAACATCGGTGCCCCCTCTCCTGCATCATTCCATAGCTGCAATCCAACTGCTCACACATGATGTCTGGGCACCATTATGTACCTGCAAGCAACATAGCAAGAAGGCTGTGATGGTGAATTAAGCAGGGATTCAGATATTGCTGGTACAGAGGGCTCTGCCTCCTATCCCAGATTAGTAGTGGTTGATGATAGTCACAGGAAGTTTTATTGTGAAAATAAGAAAGAGAAGGATTTAAGAGTTGGACTGTGAAGAAAGCTGATCGCCAAAGAATTGATGCTTTTCAACTGTGGTGCTGGAGAAGACTCTTGAGAGTCCCTTGGACTGCAAGGAGATCCAACCAGTCCATTCTAAAGGAGATCAATCCTGGGTGTTCATTGGAAGGACTGATGCTAAAGCTGAAACTCCAATCCTTTGGCCACCTCATGCGACAAGTTGACTCACTGGAAAAGACTCTGATGCTGGGAAGGATTAGGGGCAGGAGGAGAAGGGGATGACAGAGAATGAGATGGCTGGATGGCATCACCGACTCTGTGGACATGAGTTTGAGTGAACTCCGGGAGTTGGTGATGGACAGGGAGGCCTGGTGTGCTGTGATTCATGGGGTTGCAAAGAGTCGGACATGACTGAGCTACTGAACTGAACTGAACTGAAAAAAGAGAAGAAGCTTCCCTTGTGGCTCAGACAGTAAAGAATCCACCTGCCAATACAGGAGACGCAAGAGATGCGAGTTTGATCCCTGGGTCGGGAATATCCCTTGGAGAAGGGAATGGCAACCCTCTCCAGTGTTCTTGCCAGGGAAATCCCATGGACAGAGTCCATGGGGTCACAAGTGTTTGACATGACTTAGCAGCTAACCCACTACCATCGTGGAGAGAGAAGAGAGGTCGAGATGTTCAGTAGAGGTCAGAAGCTCAGGCTGTCTTGAGAAAAATGGTGGGTTGATACGGCACTGAAGTCTGTGCCCCTCAGACTCCTCGGGTCTCTGGACAATGGGCCTGAGCCCCTAGGTGAGTGGGAGAGGTTCAAACACCAGCTAAGCTGCCTTTAAGCAAGACCTTGTAGGACTACACACCAGTCATTTGGGCCCAGATGACAACATGTGATGGAGTTGGAGAGGAGCCATCTCTCTGTCCTTGCAGGGGACTACAGCTGATCACCTGGAGTCCCTAAAAGTGCTGTGAACAGCAAGAAACAGTGCTGTGGACAGAGACATGGCTTTCTCAGAGAGCATTCCATCAACAACAGAAAATTGAGGCTCTTCCTAGAGTCTCAGGCTGTGGAAATAGACAAATGGGAACTGGAGCAACAGAAGAGGGGCACATAGCCCAGCCTCAGAGCTCAAAGAGTTGGCCTACGGAGCAGACATATGTTTGCAAGGCAGTGGAAGCTTTTAAATAATCACAAGTTCTCTATACTGAGAAAAAAATTGAGAGTTGATTGAAGAGAGCTATTGACTAGATTATGAGTTCACTTGAAACACTAAGTTCATTTGCAGGTGACAAAGAGTAAGAGCTGGTAATAAAAACCTAATTATCCAGCTTTATTTTCAATTTTTATTTTATATTGGAGAGCTTCCCTTGTAGCTCAGTTGGTAAAGAATCTGCCTGCAATGCAGAGACCTGGGTTTGATTTCTGGATCAGGAAGATCCCCTGGAGAAGGAAATGGCAACCCACTCCAGTATTCTTGCCTGGAGAATCCCATGGACAGAGGAGCCTGGCAGGCTACAGTCCATGGAGCCGCAAGTGTCAGACATGACTTAGCAACTAAACCACCATTTTATAATGGAGTATAATTGATTTATAATGTTGTGTTAGTTTAAGGTGTATAGCAAAGTGATTTAGTTTTACATATACATATTTCCATCCTTTTTCAGATTCTTTTACCATATAGGTTATTACAGAGTACTGAGTAGAGTTCTGTGTGCTGTACAGTGGGTCCTGGTTGGTTATCCCAGTTTTCTTGACTAGTCATTTTTTGAGTATTACCTTGAAAAGGTAAAGTGTCTGACCAGCGGATTAGAAGCTGCTTTATTTCAATATATGACTCAGGAGTCTTGATTTCCTAGCAAGAAGATACACTAATGATAGTTTCCAATAACAACAATCCCCAAATATTCACCATACCATTTTTTTTTTGTAGTATTCTGGGCATTTTACCACAGTGTCTATTCTAATATAACAGTTTAAAAACAAGTTTCTGTTTGGTACTTTTATTTATGTGAGTTGGGGTTTCAAAATATTCTGACATAAAGACCAAGAAGAGAAATCGCCTGGAAGTTGAGTATATGTGGTGTCAGGTCTCTTCAGTTTATCCCAGTTTTCTGAAATCCATAGGTATAATGCAACCAAACTGTATCCAGTAGCCACTGAGACAGATTAGAGACTCTTCTCTCTGGTGGTAGCTAATGTGAAGCAGTTTAATGACAAGATAACACAGTCACAGTATGGAATGGAGGGAACATTTTTGCAAGAATTGTCAAGGAAAAATTCAAGACTTCAAAACAAATATGTGTACTTGGGAAGAGAAGAAGTTTGCATTGGCCGTATTCTGAGACCCTGGAACGTGCATTCATTTTCCCCTGCATTTTTTTTTTTTTTTTTTTACTGCATCGTCTGGGATTTTAGTTTCCTGACCAGGGGTCAAATCCATGCCCCCTTCAGCAGAGTCCTAACCACTGGACCACCTGTGCTAATAATCCCTCCTGTGCTAATAATAATAGCACGTTTGATGTGTCAGTTGGGGTAGGGTACACAAAGTTCAGTGGCTTAACACAAAGAAGGCTAACTTCTTGCCCATGCTACCTATCCTTTATGGGTTGGCAGAGAGCTCTCACTTATAGCTACTGGGGAATTTAGGATAACAGAACAACCACTGTTAGGGACTGAATGTTTAAGTCCATAATTCCCCAAATGCATATATTAAAGTTCTGCCCCCTAATGTGATTGTATTAGGAAGCTCAGCCTTTGAAAAGGGTGGAGTCCTCATGAATGAGATTGTGCACGGATGCAAAGTCACTTCAGCCATGTCCGACTCTTTGCGACCTATGGACTGTAGCCCTCTAGGTCCCTCTGTCTATGTGATTCTCCAGGCAAGAATACTGGAGTGGGTTGCCATGCCCTCCTCCAGGGGATCTTCCCAACCCAGCGTCTCTTACGTCTCCTGCATTGGCAGACGGGTTGTTAACCACTAGCGCCACTTGGAAAGCCCTATGAATGAGATTAGTGCCCTTATAAAAAGAACCCAGAGACCTCTATTGCCCCTTCCACCTTATGAGGACTCAGTGTTACATCCCCTGCTGTGAACCAGGAAGTGGGCTCTCACAGAAACTTTCAGCACCTTGATCTTTTACTTCCCAGTCTACAGAGCTATGAGAAATACATTTCTGTATATAAGCCTCCCAGTCTATGGTATTCTGTGATGGTACTAACACAAACGCCATCTTGAACGTTGATGGTTTCCATGTCAGAGGGAAAGAGAATCTGAGGAGCCTCAAAGCAGTGATTAAATGCTTAAGGCATGAAGGGACACATAACCTTTCTGCTCAAACTCATTGGCCACACCCAACGGTAAGAGAGCCAGGAAATAAAATCCTACCATGCGCCCAGAAGGCAGAAGGCCAGAAATATTTGGTGAGGAGCGTTGATTGTCTATCACTCACTGTGTGCCAAGAGCTATTCTAAATATATTACAGGTGTTATCTCAGTTAAGTTTCACAAAAATCCTATGAAAGAGGTGTTTAATATCACTACCATTCACATTTTGTAGATGAAACAACCGAGGCACAGAGAGGTTAGGTTACCTGGTAGAAGTCATGTAGATGGTAAGTGGTAAAGTTCGGGATTTAAACCCAGTTACTCTGGTCCCATAATCTGTGTGCTTAACTACCAGACTAGACAATCTCTCTCAAGATGGGAAATTTTGAGAAGTGTTGTCATAGGTCATGGAGAGTCACTAAAGGGTTTTTAAGCAGGAGACAGTCAACCAGATTTGCCATTTAGAAAGCTCTCTCCGTAGAGTCATCCTGCTTATTTAACTTATATGCAGAGTACATCAAGCAAAATGCCAGACTGGATGAATCACAAGTTGGAATCAAGACTGCTGGGAGAAATATCAACCACCTCAGATATGCAGATGATACCACTCTAATGGCAGAAAGTGAAGAGGAACTAAAGAGCCTCTTGAGGGTAAAAGAGGAGAGTGAAAAAGCTGGCTTAAAACTCAACATTCAAAAAACTAAGATCATGGCATTTGGTCCCATCACTTCGTGGCAAATGGAAGGGGGACAGTAGAAGCAGTGACAGATTTTCTTTTCTTGGGCTGCAGTCCACAGAGTCACAACGAGTTGCACATGACTTAGTAACTAAACAACAACTACTCCAAAGAGCACAGTGAAAGATCAAATTAACTAAAATTAGACTAAAGCAAAAAGTATTTGCATAGTGTCAGGATGAAGATGAGAATTTGAACTAAGGCACAGTGATCACAATTTACTGGGTAAGCCTGAGCCTTTCTTTCATCATTTGGATGAATCACAAGTTGGAACTTGTGACTCTGTTTCATCATTTTTTTTGAAAAATTGTTATGTCAATATTATTACCTATCCTGTTGGGGCTTTCTCTGGATTATGACAGATAACATAAGCAAAAACTCTGACAGTACTAAGGCTGTGGGATCATAGAGATCTAGGTTAAAAATCCCAGTTCTACTACTCCCTAGATGAAGGAGTTTATTATTCTAAGTCTCAGTTTGCTCAATAGTAAAATAAGTGTTAAAATAAGAAAATCTAAGTAAGTTAATGTAAGAAAAATGATTACAAATGGGATATAGGTTGAGAATATTAGCTTCAGAGGAAGGCAGAATTCCTTCTAGAGAAAGAACTGAGAATCTGTTTAGGAAAAATACCTTAATGAATTTATGTGTTTATGAAAGTCAAATCTCCTTAGTGGTTTAGAAGGAAAGACATTTAGACAGAGAATAAGATTGTTTTGATTAGTACAGTAATAGATAATTTTAGTTTTTTTCTGATGAAAGTTTTGCTTTTGGGGGAAAGTAATGAAATGGTGTGGTAGTTTAGTCACTAAATTGTGTTTGACTCTTGCAACCCCATGGACTATAGCCCACCAGGCTCCTCTGTCCATGGGATTTCCTGGGCAAGAATATTGGAGTGGGTTGCCATTTTCTTCTCCAGCGAATCTCCCCAGCCCAGGGATTGAAACTGTGTCTCCTGGATTGCAAGTGGATTCTTTACCGCTGAGCCATTAGGGAAGCAAAGAGATGGAGGAAAATTTGACTAGAGATAACTCTCAACATCTGGTCTTACCAGCTTCCCAAATCCATTCTTCCCATAGCCAGATTGACTTCTTAAAACCATTAACTGAATCACATTGTTCCCTCTCACCCTGCCCCAGGACAGTGCCTCCTACTTAGAAGTTTCTCAGTAACAATTTATTAGGTGATTGAAAGAATGAATGAGTGAACGAAAACATTTGCCAGATGGCAGGTGGGTCCCTGAGAAATTCTGTACTTACTTACTCCACTCTGTAGTAAGGGTGGTTTTAGACAATGATGTTTTATAATCATTTTAATTAGTAATCTCTTCTTGTGTTTTACTGTAATAGCCCCTCCTCTCCACCTCACCTGTCCAAATAACTTTCAGTAAAGGTCTTCTGCACAAAACTGCACTATTTTGGGAGAACTGAGAAATTAAACAAGAAAGTGTTTAGGCAAAACAATGTCCAAAGATGTCAATAATCATGAGAGGAGACCTAATGAACAGAGAAACCCAGAATTCAGCAGCAGCAGGCATACCAAGTGAGAGGTAACTAGAATCCTCTGAAAATTTGGGGAGGTTGTGATTGACGTTCCATTATTTTGTGTTAGGAGGTTGTTGTTATTCAGTCACTACATTGTGTCTGACTCTTTGTGACCCCATGGGCTGCAGCACACCAAGCTCCCCTTTCACCATCTCCAGGAGTTTGCTGAACTCATGTCCATTGAGTTGGTGATGCCATTCAACCATCTCATTCTCTGTCACCCTCTTCTCTTCCTGCCCTCAGTCTTACCCAGCATCAGGATTTTTTCCAATAAGTCGGATCTTCGCATCACCTGACCGAAGTATTGGAACTTCAGCTGCAACATCAATCCTTCCAATGAATACTCAGGGCTGATTTCCTTTAGGATTGAGTTCCTCGCTGTCCAAGGGACTCTCAAGAGTCTTATCCAGCACCACAGTTGGAAAGCATCAATTCTTTGGCTCTCAGCCCTTTTTATGGTCCAACTCCCATATCCATAATGACTATTGGAAAACCATAACTTTGGCTATACGGACCTCTGTTAAGAGGTTTAGAAGGTAGGACCCTTCTATTAGGCTGTTGAAGGGAAAGAATAAGCTTTGGAGCATTCACAACCCAAAGGTTACTTAAGGATGGTAAAATTTTAAGTCATAGAGAGGTTTGGGGGATTATGTTGGGATCATTCATACAAAGCCCTCAGCATAGTGCCTGGCACGTAGTAAGAGCTCAGTTATTTGTTGTTTCCCTTCACTTTCCTCCACTCCCTCCACCCGCTCTCCTCCTGCTCCATTCATTCTTTTCCAAGGACATGCAGGGGGCGTGCCCAATCCGCCCTCCGCCCCATCCAAGCCCCACCCCTCACTCCTGCCCGGATTGGTTCTTGAGAAGCGGAGCGGCGGGAAGAGCCCAGTCCGGAGCGGCGGGGGCGGGGCGCATGCGCGGGCTGGGCTGGGTGGAGGAGGAGAGGAAGAGCTGCCGGAAGTAGGCGGCCGAGGTGGTGGCAGAGCGGGCGGCAGCTGCCAGGGAAACCGAGGCGCGATAGCCGTAGCCCGCTGACAGGCAGGCCCGGGGGTCGTCTCTGCGCCCGGCAATAGCAGGAGCCCCGAGCGTCCCTGTTGGCTGGGCCGAGGGTCCCTGCCTGGTCCGGCAGCCTCGCCGGGACCCGGGCCTTTCCCTAAGCCCGCCAGGGGGCGCCGCTCTGAGGGGGCTGCAGAATTGGGGGGCGGGCGCGGCTGTCTGGAGAAGCGGCGCCGCACGGGGCGAGGGGAGAGGGCTCCCGCGTTCTCAGGAGGTGCCCTGGGCCGGGGCCGGGAGTCCTCCCCTCCGGACTGAGGCAGGGCTTTCTGGGGGCTGGGAGGGCGCGTCGCCCTCCGCCCCCGCCGGCACCCTGGCCATGACGGGCAAATCGGTGAAGGACGTGGATCGGTACCAGGCGGTCCTGGCCAACCTGCTGCTGGAGGAGGATAACAAGTTTTGTGCGGACTGCCAGTCTAAAGGTAGCGCATCCTTCCTTGCGGGCGAGGGGTCCGGCCTCCGAGCGACACGGGGGAGGCGACCTGTGTGGGCAGGGGTGAGGTCTCTAGAGTTTAGGGGGCCCCGACCGTCTAAATGGTAACGCGTGCTCCCCTCGTTGAGGAGGCTGCTAGGTGTTGTGGGGCGCCGGGATTGGTGTGGGGAGAGGTTGCGAGGGCGAGTGTGTGTGGCTGAGGCTGCGGTGGGGGGCGGGGGCGGTGATGGTCGGGGTTGGGGGAAGTGGCATGGCGTGTGCAGGTGAGAATGTCTGTATTTCAGGGCTCTGAATGAGTTCTGCGCCGACTGTCAGTGCAGCTCGCAGCCTTCCACTTGCAGAGCTGGGGGGTGAACTGCAGCGGGGCGGGCAGGGGGTGGGGAAGGGAGGGAAGTGAGATGACGGGGAGGAAAACTGCTTAAATGGTTTTTAAAGGTGGTGAGCGTGGCTGCCTGCTATTTGGTTAGCAGTTTCTTCTGTCATTTTACAGCCTTGCTGAGATCTGACAGAGTGCTTAGGTGGCTTTCCTCTTCCAGGATGTGTGGAGGGGGGAACTGGCTTATGCAGTGACACAGTGCGGATTTCTAGACAGCCTAGCCCTGGCTTGTGGAGTGTGTTGGAGGCCTGATGTGTGTGTGGTGGCAGGAACTAGCAGATTGTGGCTGTAGTGCAGGATCGGTTTAATCAGTGCAGAGAAGGAAACAAGGGCTGCATCGAATTTGTTACTTCCATGGCGAACATCGTTCTAATGGTGAAATATGATCATGGCAGAGCTATTTAGTCTTTGTTTTATGTGCCCTCAAAGAGTCATGATTTGGTACAGTTAAAAATCAGTATGCCACCAAAGCTTGGTTATTAGTGAAATATTTGCACTCGAAACTGATAGATTACAAATATTTTGTTTCCTTATTTTCTTTCTGAATTCTTTGGAATATAAATTGGAGTTGGGAAAATTCCTTTTTTGTTTTGGGAGCTATTGCTAATTTACTTTTGTTCATAATGCAGTGAATTCACCTGGATTGTTTGCCATTTAGCATGTTGGGCATATAGTACACAACACAGATTCAAATGTATTTGTCTTTATCAGTATTGAGAAAGGAATTACATGCTTAATTGATAATTTCACTTCGTTACCTTTTATTTTGAAGAAGTAAAGTTATGTAAGGAGATGGGGGAGAGAGACATCGATTTGGACACCTGGTAGCATATTTTAGTGCCGTTTACCAATGGGTAAATGGCATGTGCCATTAGGAAAGTAGATCCCCCAACTTCTTTCCTGAATTTTTGCATTGGCAAGAATTCATTTTAAAAAGTATTATAGAGTCAGTGCTATTATGTTGAGTAGGTTAATTTCTGATAGTTGACTCTCGTGAGATCTTCTGCTAGCTCTATGGGAAGATCTGGCTTAAAATTTGGGAGTCTAGCTCTTTGGCTTGATTCAGGTTCCCTTGTGTCCTCAGTTGACAGATCTTGAGTCACAGTGAAGCAACCCACTGAGTAAGCACTGCTCCCTCTGGGGAGTCAGATACCATTTTGATAATCGGTACAACCCCCATCCCCCATTTCCCATACCACTTTTGTACTTACTCATATTCCAGCAAAACATAGCACATGGAAGAGAGGTCGATTCATCACCTGTATATTTTCTGTTGCTCTTTATCAACAGAATTACTGGGGATCAGGTAATAAAACATTAGTCAGTTCATTCTTAATGAGAGATGGTAACTGCTGGCCTGTAAACTTTATTAATCGCTCTTGATGGTAGAATCCTGGGTCCTGAAATGATCTCTTTTCATGAATTAGCTTTACATTTTGGCTTGGTGGGTTCAGTGACTTGGCCGTTCTATTAAAAATGAGACGACAATGTGTCAGTCAGTCATCATTCAGTTCAGGTTAGTAAGATATTTGTGGCCTCAGTTTTTGCAGTTTATGAGTTAGCTAGCCCCTTCTACTCTTTGAACTCCTCCCGTTCATTTTCCCTCTCCTTTTTCCTGACTGTGGTTGTCGTAATGGTCATGTGGACAAATGTCAGATCGTGGAAGGAAGAGACACTTGAATCCGTAGATTAAGTTATCTCTTCAGTTCAGTTCAGTCGCTCAGTCGTGTCCGACTCTTTGCAACCCCATGAATCACAGCACGCCAGGCCTCCCTGTCCATCACCAACCCCCGGAGTTCACTCAAACTCATGTCCATCGAGTCGGTGATGCCATCCAGCCATCTCATTCTCTGTCGTCCCCTTCTCCTCCCGCCCCCAATCCTTCCCAGCATCAGAGTCTTTTCCAGTGAGTCAACTCGTTGCATGAGGTGGCCAAAGTATTGCAGTTTCAGCTTTAGCATCAGTCCTTCCAATGAACACCCAGGATGGATCTCCTCTAAACGGACTGGTTGGATCTCCTTGCAGTCCACGGGACTCTCAAGAGTCTTCTCCAGCACCACAGTTCAAAAGCATCAATTCTTAGCTCTGGTAAAAACACATTTAGTGGGAGGAGGAATTTTAAAGCTGCAGGCTAAAATGAGGTTTGTACTTGGGTATTTATCTGTAGGTCTCTTGTCCTTTCTTACTTAGAAAATTGAGAGCTTAATTGTGTAAGGACCTGGTGAGTGATTGCTTACTAATCCATTAACATGAAATCAGATGATGTAACCCTGAACTGCAGACCTATGAACAGGTATTTTTGTAATGTTTCAAAATAACTCTGGCAGTAATTCTTAAAAAAAAAGTATTATACTGATTTAAGAATAATATTATAAGATACGTAATTTGAATATCAGAATAGAGAATAAATAGGTATTCTCTTTGTGTAGTATAAGTTTTGTTGCTTCTGTGTTTTTTGTCTTTGTTTCTAACTCTCTTGAGCATAAGACTCACAAGTTTCCAGTACCTCTAAGGCATTGAAATAATTTATGTGGGAATGCAGGCTACTTTGGTACTGCCTTTAAAACAAATGCTTCAACTTGCTTTAGGCGGAAAGATGTGGTTTCATCACCCAAAGCCTTTAACTTACTGTGACCTTTAGGGTAAAATTTTGGGCTGACTGAAATGAAGTTGTGGTAGAAGAGAAGACAAACATACTGAACATTTCAGATATGTTAATGGTCAACTCCAGCTTGTTGAGGCCAGGTCCCATTTTTGGAGGTTTAGTCTGTAGCTCTGCAGTTCCATATTTTATCTGTATGCCTGGAATAACTCCTAATCAGCCTCTTCAGAGAGTGGTTTAAACTGGACACTATCCTATTTACCATGAAAGGATCTACCTTTCTGATGACCTGAATACTTATATCCAATGTTGGGATGTTCCTTTCTCAGTATCAAGGTTTGTGAAAAATTGAGAGCTGTTTAATGAGTAAAGAATTAGAATGGAAGAAATTTGATGGTCTTGAGGAATATTTACTTTCAACTGTGAAATACCATATAGAATTCTGGAGTCTGACAAAAACTTTGTAATACCTTTTTACTGCTCTGTTCTTCTCCTACACTCCATCTCGGAAATGTTTCACTTCAAATCACCTGGCCACTGCCTTTGTTCTTAAATTCAAATTTCCTTTTTGAAAAACCACTTTCATGTGGTTCAAAATTCAGAAAGTTCAAAAGGGAATATATTCAATGAAAAGTTGTGTTCCTGTCCCTGATCCCTTAACCAGCTTTTTCCAGTGCTTCTGGAGGTAACCAGTAACTACTGTTGGTAATTTATTATGTGACTTTTAAGAGATGATACATACATAGACAACTTCATTTAAATATATTCCTTTCCAGTGCTTTTATGCGAATAATAGCATGTTACCCAAAGTCCACGGCACCCTGTGTTCTTTTTTTTCTTCTTTAATATTTATTTGTTTCTTTCTTTTTGGCTGAGTCAGGTCTTAGTTGCAGCCCACGGGATCTTTCGTTGTGGTGCTTGGGTTGAGTTGTTGCAGCGGGTCCAGTAGTTGGAGCACACAGGTTTAGTTGCTCTGCAGCATACGGGATCTTTGTTCCCTGACCAGGGATTGAACCTGCATCCCTGCATTAGCAGGCAGATTTTTAATCACTGGACCATCAGGGAAGTCCCAGCCTTTCACTTTTTCAATCAAGTGTATAACATGAAGGGCATGGAGATTCCCTCTCCATGCACAGTAAGGAGTGTCCCCATAATCTCAGGGTATAAAATTGAAAGATATGCATGATTTGGAAACATCTGCTCTCATTGAAGTCATCTCAGACAGTGTCCTAGCCCCCGTCTGTAGCACCTGTAAGCTCACCTTTCAGGTGCAAAGAATCAGAGCTGTAGACTTTTAAAAATATTTATTTTTGACCTCCTCAGATCTTAGTTGCCCCAAGGCATGTGGGATCTTAGTTCCCCAACCAGGGATCAAACCCACGTCCCCTGCGTTGGAAGACAGATTCTTCCAATGGAAGGATTTCCAATGGGAGTCACTGGACCGCCAAGGAGGTCCCAGAGCTGTAGACTTTTGTTGGAAAGTAAAAGTCACGTCTGACTCTTTGTGACCCCGTAGACTATACAGTCCATGGAATTCTCCAGGTCAGAATACTGGAGTGGGTAGCCTTTCCCTTCTCCAGGGGAATCTTCCTAACCCAGGGATTGAACCTTGATCTCCTGCATTGCGGGTGGATTCTTTACCAGCGGAGCCACAAGGGAAACCCAAGAATATTGGAGTGGGTAGCCCATCGTTTCTCCAGGAGATCTTCCTGACCCAGGAATCAAACTGGGGTCTCCTGCATTGCAGGCAGATTCTTTATCAACTGAGCTATCAGGGAAGCCCTTTGATGTTGGAACATCTAGTTAAACTCTATTATTCTGCTTATTTTAGCTTTGAGGCCTTCAACACACCACCTAACTTTCTCAGTTTAATTTTCCTCATTTGAAAAATAAAAATGCCTTAAAAACGAAAGTGTTACACACTTGTAAGCACTATTCATCACTACTATTGCTGAACTCATTTATTTCATCTTAATTTTATTCATTCATTCCACTTTCAGACTTTATTCCCTTAAATACCCTAGTTACTGGAAGCCACAGTTAGAATGACTCACTGAATAACTCACTGAATAGAAAACTCACCTAGTTTTTAAGCCAAAACCATTTCCTATATATGATTCTAACTCTGGTAAATTCATCTCTAGTTTTGCTTTACTTTTGTTTTTTGTCAATAGCTAAATCATTCCTTGTTGAATATCATTCCTTAGAACATGAACATTGTTATCAGTTTTTAATTATTTTAGCTGTATCTGTGGCACCTTTTAAGAGAGTTTTTTTCTTAATTGCCGCAGACCTGGACAATAGAAGGTATTTTCCTTCCATCTCTAGTTGTTAGACACCCTTCTCCAGCCAAGATCAAATAACTCTCTGTCCTTTTACAGCTCATGCACCTTAACTCTGACCATTGTAGTTAGGCTGACGGAGTTTTACTGAAAGTAATTTAAGTCCCCATTAGGTTGTCTTTTATTTTATTTATTTATTTGGTTGCGTAGGGTGTTGGTTGAGGCACACCAGATCTTGGCTGTAGCTCACAGGCTTAGGTGCCATGTGGCACGTGGACTCTTAGTTCCCTGACAAGGGATTGAACCTGCATCCCCTGCACTGCAAGGCAGATTCTTAACCACTGTACCACCAGGGAAGTCCCTAGGTTGTCTTTTAATATCAACTTGTTCAACCTGTTCCCTGGGAGACATTTTCCTGTTAGTTCTCTCTGTCCTTTAAATATCATCCGGTAGCAGCGGGATAGAAAGTACAAAATGCCTTGTCTTCTGAGAGTGCAGTCCCACACTGTATGTCTTCATTCAGAAAATGCTCTTAAGCACCTGCTTTGTGTCAGACACTACCAAGACATGTAGATTAAAAGATAGGCCTTTGGTCTCAGGGATTTTAGAGTCTAATGGGCAAGCAGATGTGTAAACAGATAAATGATGCAATGTAGTAATTATCATTGTAGCATTGTGTACAGGGAGAAATGAAAGCGTTGAAGAAAGCAAACACGTCTGCTTAGGAAGTCATGGCACAGAGAAACAAGTAGGCTATGTCTTGAATGATAAACATGATTTTGTCAGGTGAATTTAGGGGACCTTGCATTCCAAGCTGAGGAAGAAGAACGTGCAAAGCCTCCAAGACGTGCTGTAATGTGTGTGTGAGATTCTTTAGTATATTTTCACTACGTGTTGGGGATTGACAAGGGCTAAGGTAGGCAGAGACACGTTGGATTAGCTCTGTAGTTGACTTGCTGTGTGGCACTGAAGTGATGAATATGCACTAGACTCTCTGTTATGTAAGAAACTCGCAGTATTGGAAGTCCATCTGCTACTCAAATGGAGTTGTAAATATAGCAAACATGAAATGTTTTCTAATTGCTGAGTAGTAAGGAAGGTCAGAGCATTGTGCCCACTAGATCTCCCTTCATGAGCACATTCATTTATCTTAAAGAAGTCTAGTGAAATGCCAGCCCTTTGATGTCATGCTCTTTCTGGAGTTGATGACGTTGAAGTTTTGAAGCTGAGCATGCTCTCACATTCAAGCAGTCTAAGAATATTTCATGCAAGCCCTTGGTTGTTCAGTGCTCATGTGTGGGTTCAGTTGTGTCAGACTCTTTGCGACCCCATGGACTGTAGCCCTCCAGGCTCCTCTGCCCATGGGATTCTCCAGGCAAGAATACTGGAGTGGGTTACCTTCTGCTTCTCCAGGGAATCTTCGCCATCCAGGGGTCGAACCTGTATCTCTTGTGTCTCCTGTATTTGGCAGGCGGATTCTTTACCATGAGTGCCACTTGGGAAGCCGGATGTGTAAACTACAGGCAGCTGCAGCTACATCTCTCAGTATACCTTTCAGCAAATATTGCTTTTAAATAAATCAGAAAACTGCCTTCTTTCTGCATGTTTCATCTGATATCATGGTATGTAGGTGGCAGCTTTCTTGGGCAGAGTTGTCTGTGTAACTGCTCACCACATGAGTCATTGTTTCTGTTCAGCCTGAAAGTTCCATCTTGGAAATAAGGTCATGCAGTTGGAGACCACAACACTTGACTCGCTATGTGCATTGTGGCTGGCTTTGTCTGTGATACTGGAAGCTCCCTGCGCCATAGGGAGGAGATAAAGTGACATTAAATGGACTCAAACTCAATGCCTCCAAGTGATAGCTCCTGTGAAAAAGATACCCAGCAAGAATCTGCATCAAACACTCATTGTTTTTCGTTTAAGCATACAGTGCCTAACTTTTATAATTGTGTCTGCCTAAATCCTTATCACAGTTATATTTTTGTTTGAGCAAGTTGCCAGTTTAAGTAGATACTGACTTTGAAGAAGTTCTATACCGGCCCCTGGAATGTGACAGTTCAGCATACCACACTGAAAAGGTAGGAACCAAGTCTATGTAGAGTAGAACCCCTTAAAGTTAATTCACTTTTACCACATTCCTCTATTTTTAAAGAAATATTCCTCTGCTAGTTAACTTCTTAAAATTGTAATTTGCTGCAGTTCACTAGAAAGTAAACTGCATGAGGGCAGGAGTTTTGTGCCTGTTTTGTTCAACATAGTATTCCCAGCACCTAGTATGGTCGGGCACAGGTCAGGCTCTCAGTAAATATTTGCTTGAATGATACAAATCCTTTGTTTCTTATTAAAAGAAATCCTTTATAACTTATCTGAATATTTGTGTAATTCTTAGGAAATCTAAGTTTTTAAAATATATTTAAAAGTCAGGGACCCTTCAGAGAAACAGAAAACAGTATAGGAGATACAAGCAGAGGGAATTTAATATTGAATAGGTTCCATAGGTGATAAAAGGACCAAGAAGGTCAGTGGGCTGGTGAGACAACCCAGAGATTGGCGACACCTGGGACCTCCTTTGCCCTAAGGAAATTAGAAGGTGCTGATGTCAGCAAAGGCCAGAGGCCTGAGCCATCTGCTGTGACCAAGAAGAGTGGAAAGAAGAGCTGTCTGGTAGCAGCTGGAACTCGGACCAAGTGAGATAGAGAGTGTTACCCTGGCTTCCCCCCTTCTCCTGCCTCTTATCCTTATCAGTGCCTCCCATTGATGGAACTTACCAAGAAATTAGTTGGCACGGGAGCCTAGGAGATGGAGTCCCCGTGATAGTGTGGAGGAAGGGGAGGATCCAAGTTGAGACTGGCAAAGGCACTTAAATCTCCAAGATACAGTTCTTTCTGCTTGTAAGAAAACAGTTGAGTTATTTTGGACAAAGGATAAGAAGGGTGTTCAGGCCAATGCTTCTAAAGGAGCTTGACTGTTGCCCAAACAATAATTAGTCCTAGGAAGTAATGTAACAACTCAGTCATTGCCTGTTTAATTAGGATGCATGACTTCTGTGGAATCGGTATTTGACTTGCCGTCCCTGCCAGGAGCAGTTTATCGTTTGGTTACTTGGAAAATAAGTTCCCACCCTGCTAGTTCTGAGAAGCCTTAGGCATGATGTGTAGACACTGAGCTTGCCCCATCCACGACTAAAAACTTGAGTCAGTAGCACTTAAGATGTGCAGAGTTTTGAGGATTGCAGCCTTAAAACATGGTACGGATTAGACTTTTCTGACTGTTAAGCTGGAGCCAGTTTTCCTTGTGTTGGGTATCTCTTTAAATAGTTTGACTGGTTTGTTCCCCTGCCTCAACAAGCTTAGATCAGTTAGCACTGGGTGAGAGAGGTGAGATCACTGGACATACTGTCTTCTGCGTTGCTGTTGCTCAGCCACCTAGTCGTGTCCAACTCTGCGACCCTGTGGACTGCAGTCTGCCAGGCCGCTCTGTCCCTCACCATCTCTGGAAGTTTGCCGAAGCTCACTGTCTTCTGTACTGGACCTGAAAAAAATATTTTGTCTTATTCAGAAGGTTGCTGCTGCTCCTTATAAAGACAAAGCTTCTCAGGTTATTGCTACTAGTTTTCTTCCTGATGATGAGGTGTTTAATGAGTTATGTGATACAAGTTGACCACTTTGTAGAAGTGCTTTTTTTGTCAATCGGGTCACCTGCCTTTGGGCGCCTGCACATTATTGGAGTTGGTGGAATTAGGCTGGCAAGGGTTTTTCAGTGGCGTTGTGAGTATGTTTGCTTTTAGGTGGTTACTTTCCCGCAGAAGCTATGGATAAGGACCTCTCATTGAGTAAAGTTACCAGTGGTAAAAATTGCATAGGTTTCATTGTTTTTCTCTTCTTTTCCAAAAATTAGTTTCCTCATAGCAGGTACTACTATAATTCACACATGTGATTGAAGTGTAATTTGATATTGTAAAAAGCATATCTGCCTGCTTCCCAGAGTACCAGTTCTTCCCAGCCAGTCCCTTTCACCATAAGAGGTACACCTATGTGTTTTTGAAGCCTCATGTTTAATAATTACAATATTTCACTACTGTATTTGACTCTTCCATTTTCCAAACTTTCTCCTTTCCTACCCGACTCTTCTGGATCCTGTATTTCCCCTACAGGCTTTGTGGATGCTCGTCCATTGATGGCTGAACTGCAGGTCCCTTCCCAGTGGAAACCCCAGAGATGAGCCAAATCTGCCTTCAGCTGTGGCCACCCATCAGCGTAAGGTCACACTGGTGGTCGTCTTCAGTTTGTGCATCACTCCCCTGAACCCCCATGCTCCCTCTTGTGTGACTGGAACTTGTCCTGGGGTCCCACCTCTGCAGCCTGTTGCTGGGATTTTATTGTTGCTGCTCGTTTTCAAATAATGTTAAGTAGCTTTCTGACCATTTTTGTTGACCATAGCCCTCTTTTCCCCATTTGTATATTTCCTATGGGTATTCTGGTTTGCTCTTTAAATAGCTGTTGGATATGGTTTATTTAGAAAGTGCTGGATTTCATAAGTCCACTTGGAGAATGCTTTGTTTATCCTTACTTAATTTCAAGTCAAAACTTTCAAAAAGAACTGTCTTAATCAGAAACAATGAGAACCAGATCCCTCAGGCTTCGTGTCATTTCTCCTCACCCAAGGAACAAATGTGTAACTTTTCTATTTTATGATGTATTGAAAAATAATGGAGCAAATACAGGAGGAGAGACCTACTCTCAGCTGCAGCTGATAAGCCTGTCCCCGCATAGAAGTGTGAGGAAATAGAGCACCTTTTCTTTCCCTTTATTGCAAACAGCCACACTGTCTTTCATGGCAGTTGCTGGTGATGGGAAGTCCATAAATATCCCCATGCCTCTGTCACAGAGCTTACATCTTGAGATGTGGGTTTACATGTTAATCCTACAGTGTTATTTCCTGAATGCACACACAGTGAATTTTAACTTCTTCCTCTTTTCTTATCTTAGTGGAAGTCCCCTCTGTGTGTGTGTGTGTGTAAATTTAGAAATGAGTTCTCTAGTGTTTCAAGTCTTGAGTTAAAAATTATCTTAATATTATTTAGATGGTTTTTGTTCTAGTGCCTTCAAAAAATAATTACCTACAGAATATTCCATCCTGTGCTGTTGACGGAGGGGACATTGGTGTCTTTTCATGTTGACACTTTACCCAGGGCCTCTGATGAGAAAGAGGAAGGAAACTCCCTATTCTTATCATGATGCTTGTGTTCAGAATAGCTGGAAACAATGGACTTAATGGAGACCATTTGAAGTGTGACAGCCGATTTGAAAAAGAAAGAATGAAAAGACTCAGCTTCTTCTGCTGTGTCGAAAGTGTTTTTATTGAGAGAATAGCTGTAAGGGACTGGGAACTTTGTCTCTCCCAAGGTAGATGTCAGGAGATGAGTTAGAGGAACTGTTTTAGACTGAGGGGAATATTGAGGTCTTTCTGGTAGTGTGAGTGCTGTGTTAACATTCCTAGCTTTCCTGTGAGAGAAAGGAAGCATCATTAAATATAGCACTGGAATCAGGAAGGTTCCAGATCAGCTCCTCTGAGCCTTCTGACTTGGTTTTGAGCCTTGTCTGCGAATAGACATCTGACACAAGTGACTCAAATTAAGGATCGATAGGAACAGATTCCCAGGCCAGTTGTGCTTATTAGTAAACATCATTAAATGCTATTTCTTTAAAAAAGAAAAACTATATCTTTTTCTCATTATGAAAGTTATTCATATTTGTGATGGAAATCATTGGAAAGTGTGAAAAAGTATAGTAATGTAGAAGATATTTTGTATAATCCTTATCACCCATTTTTACTTCAGCTTATACTATAATTTTATATCATTATTGTTTCACTTAATATTTATCATAAGCATTTTTCCTGACATTAAAAACATTTAAATGCCTTTATTGTACTCCCTTGTTTGAATATATCATTACTTGATTCTTGCCCAGTTGTTGGACATTTGGGTCTTAAATTTTCAGTGTTATAAAATTTTTTATAATGAGACAATGTGAATTTTGGTGTTGCTGTTAGACTGATGGGTTATTTATGGGTTCAGAGTTGAGTAGTGATGTGTGCCTTCTAATTTTAAGGAGTTATCAGGGAATTCTCTGGTTGACCCCCTATAGAGATGGCCTTGCTGTGGGGGCTGTCGTTTTGAACTGCCTCATTGTAGTGGACATTCGAGACAGGAGCAGAGAGCTGGGGAGAATCCAGGCTTAACCATAAGGAACAGATTTACAGGACATGATCACAGCAAGATGGGCCAAGATATATTTTTATATCTGATGTGCACTTTGCACATTATGTACTTGATAATGTGGAACTGTTCTGTCGGGCCATTGATTAGCATCTTATGTTGTTCATATAGGCCTCCTTCACATAAACTTAGTCCACTGGGAAGAAGAATTAGAAGTCCAACTATGGTGGAAAGGGGATAACAGCCACTGGTTTTTGCTTTTGTTTTACAAGGCTTTCTTTAGACTGTGGATTCCATAAGGACAGGGACCGTGTTTCATGTTTCCCTGTTACCTAATGCTCAACATCTGATGCATAGTGTCTGTGCTTCTGTAACCATTTTTTTTGGAGTAATATTTGCAACATTGTGTTAGTTTCAGATGTACCGCAAAATGATTCAGGCACACACAGACACACACACATACATGTGTGTATGTGTGTGTGTGTATACACATCTTCTTTTTCATTCTTTTCCATTGTATGTTATTAAAAGATATTGACTATAGTTCCCTGTGCTGTACAGTAGCTGCTTGTTGTGTATCTGTCTTATCTATGGTAGTATGGATAGCTTAAGTCCAGACTCCTAATTTATCTTCCTACCCACAAAAATTTTGGTTTTAGGTTGAATTTCTTTACATTTGTCCCTAGTATCATCTTTTTCTCATCTCTTTCCAGTCCGCACTCTTGACTGGGTTGGGTGCAGAATGACGTTGTTTGCTGAATGGGGTAGAGTGTGTTCTGTGAGCATCGTGAACACTATCCTAGTCATGCATGTTCAGGTCATACTCTTTTTCCTGTTTTATTTTTTGGAAGTCACCTTTATCCTCTCAGCTCGGATATTTGAAGCTCTGTGACATAGCAGGAAGCCCAGCAGGTGAGTTTCCTGGTTGCTTTGTGATCGTTGCCTTCATGTGCCATTTCTTCTGTGTGCTCCTGGCATCTGTGCCACGTTGAAAGCTGGAGCCTGTCACAAAGCCAGTACTCTGTCCTTTCCATAGGAGGTTTTAGTGTGACACATCATTGGGCGAGGGGGTGGGGGACGCAGCAGGGGATGTGAAACAGGAGGCTGAAACAGGAGCCCTTTAGCCTTTTTTGTGGGATGGGAGTAAATATTTAGACTGTTCTCAGGTGCTGTAGAAATTAATCATAACCTTGCAGCGAGCACTTTTGGAAGCTCTCCTTGTCCCTTCTGGAACAGGTTTGTCTAATTCGAAGAACCTTGCTTTGGCTCTTTTGAAGCTGTGGTTTTTCCTTGAGACCTGCCCTGGGTTCCCCTGCATAAAGTTCCCTTGCAGGAGTTTTCTATCCACACAGCTGGCATCTTGCCCCACCCCCTTCTGACCTGTACCTCATTATACCCAGTTCTGAAATACCTGGCTTGTGAAACCTTGTAGTGAATGTCTTCCTCTGGAAGGGTAAACCTCCACCTTTGCTCCGCTCCCTTAAGCCAGGGCTGTTTCGATGGCAAACATTCTGTGTGTCACTGAACTAACTGGCTGTACTTTGATCCTGGGATTCATTTCTGTTCTGCTGTTTGTTTAGGAATGAAAGTTCTCTAGCTTTTGCATGCGGTTGTGATGCGATTAAACTGGCTCTGGTTTTCCATCTGTTCGCCATTGGTTAAGGGCTCCTCTGATGTGTTGGGAAAGCTGCACACCAGTGTGGAAGGGAGAAGTTCACATGTCTGTGGTCTTGTGCACGTGTTCACCTGCTGACTCGGGAGGTTTTGTGTAAAGCCTCTCTCTGCCTGTGTGAAAAGCATGAGTTTCCCTTCAACGACTGAAAAACGAGTTCTGCCTGGCCGCTTGCGCTTCACTCTCCTCCACTTCTGGACTTCCTCTGAGGAGGAGGACTGAGGGTGAGAAGGGGTGGGAGATGAACCTTCACACACAAGCTCAGGCATTGGGCTTCCCGGGAGCAGAGAGTGAAAAGTATGTGGTAAGAGAAGAGAACACGTGAAGAACAGGATATCGATATAGTGACTATTATTGAGCATCTTCTGTGTATAACACATTTCAGGCGGAGAAAGATGATTCTAATGCCAGTCCAGCTGATGATTTCTTCTATGAACTTGGGTAAATGACTTGACCTCTCTGGGTCTTAGATTCTCCAGCTGTGCTTGGACTAGATAATCCTTAAAGTTCTTTCCAGCTTTGGAATTCTGTATCTCAGTGTTTATCTCCTTGTTATGGAACAAGAGAGGCAGCTTTTCCACAGGATTGGTATATTCTTATATCTCACATGCTCCAAACTAAATGGCTTAAAATAAAGATGGCTTCTCTAGGGCAGGAGTTCTCCATCTGAGCACTATTTGTGTTTGGATACTTTGTTAAGAGCTTGTCCTGTGTAGGAGGTTAGGCAGAACCCCTGGCCTCACTTGTTAGATTCCAGTCCCACTTTCTGCCAGTTGTGACAACTAAAAATGTCTCCAGACACTGACGTTGCCGCTTGAGGGGAAGTTACTTCATTTGAGAAGTACTGCTGTAGAGGAAGAAGAGTGGGAGTGGAGGATGAAGAGCTGTCTCATTGGTCAAGAGCTCTATCACCCCTCTTTGGTAGCTAATTCTAAAGATATGCCTCCCCCAAATGGACAGGCTCACTTTGCATCTTCAGTATTTTTTTCAGGATATGAATAGATACTGGTTGTTGCAAAGAGGAAGTTAAAGCTTTAACTGGAAGTAACCTAAAGAACTAAATGTCCCCAGAGGATGAAGACAATAGGTTCTGTTGAATCAAGTTAACGTCCGTTTCCTGAAGTGAGGTCATGAGCGATAGGAAATTAGTTTAATTATAATGTCAAATTTTGAAATATCAGGTCCACCTGGCTTTGAAATAATTGCCCAGCTGTCAGCTCAGAGATCCATCTCTATATGCCTCCTCCCGCCAGCCTGATGAAAGCCATTGAGATAGTGACCGGAATGTTCTAGTTTTCTTACAAGATCTGTGTTTTATTCTTAATACTTTTGCTACAAAATGTTGGTTTTATTTTATTCTTTTAAAATATTTTAAATTTTTCAACCATTTTTTGAGGTACAATTTGCAACATTGTGTAGTTTTAGATCTACAGCAAAAGTGATTCAGTTATATATATGTGTGTGTGTGTGTGTGTGTGTGTGTGATTCTTTTCGATTATAGATCTTTAAAGGTTTTGAATATAGTTCCTTGTGCTATACAGTAGGTTCTTGTTGTAGTGTGTATATGTTAATCCTGGGGCTTTCCAGGTGGCTCAGTGATAAAGAATTTGCCTATTAAGCAGGAGATGCAGGTTCAATCCCTGTGTCAGGAAGATCCCCTGGAGAAGGAAATGGCAATCCACTACAGAATTCTTGCCTAGGAAATCCCCTGGACAGAGGAGCCCGGCGGGCTGCTGTCCATGGGGTCGCAGAAGAGTCAGACACAGTGGAGTGACTGAGCACGCACTTTATACTTGTCCCAGTGTCATCTTTTTCTCATCTCTTTTCAGTCCACATCCTTGACTAGGTTGGGTGCAGAATGATGCTGTTCGCTGGTTGGGGTAGAGTGTGCGCTGTGAGCATCCTTGC
This sequence comes from Moschus berezovskii, assembly GCF_049115385.1. NCBI lineage: Eukaryota > Metazoa > Chordata > Mammalia > Artiodactyla > Moschidae > Moschus > Moschus berezovskii. The sequence continues at coordinate 14,982,826 of NC_142463.1, forward strand.
TGGGATGTTCTGGGATCCCAGAGCCGTGACACTTGAGCCTGTGTCAGTCTCTGCCCCTCGGTCCTGGCAGGCTCTGTGTTCCATTCCAGCTGAGCCTCTGTGGGAGTAATTGGCCACATGGAGCCTTCAAGCCAAACAATTGTTTGTACTGAGATAGTCTCACTGTTTAGCTCCTAATGAAATAATCTCCTTCCTGCTCCCAATGAAAGCAGCTCTTTTTTATTTCCTCCCTCCCCTTTTCAGAGAAGCCTTGCCTCAGCTACCACTCTTCTAGCTTATTCATAAATGCTTTAAGCAGGGTCTTTGTGTAGAGGAAATCAGCTAGAGCCAAAATATCTCTGCTAACCAGGATACAAGGAACATTAAGGACACCCTTCTTCCTAATTTTCTGTGTAGGATATTTAAATCACCTTTGTGTGGTTTTCTGAGTAATAAGGGATTCAAACCTCAGGTCCACATAGGAGAAATACTCATACTAGGTTTTTAAAAAGTATGCCAACTTAGGCAGTTGTTACCTAAAGAAGCTGACAAAATAAAAATATATAAAACCCAGCAACAGAAAAACTGTAGATGAGTGCCATAGGAGTACTGACAGAGTCAGAATAGGAAGGAAAAAAGACTTGCTGGAGAAAGTGGATGGAGCAAGAGTTTCACAAAATGATGTTTTGCAAGTAATAGCTCATGTGGAGTTGTTTGTGAGCTATGTTAAGTTGATCCAGAAAGTGTAAGTAATCCAGTTTTCCTTACTTGTCAAACTGAGAACCTCCAAAATGTAAATCCAGGAAAGAGAATCCACAGGTAGAGAGGAAGCGGTGTCCAGGTGGCCCCAGCATGTCCTGCTTCTCTTTCTGTTGTTGCGTGCTTCTCCTGGATTATTAATGCGCTCAGCACACTGCTGCCTCTGCTCTAAAGCACTGGCTCATACACAGACACAGATCATTTCCTTTGATTCTTTGCTCTTAGCCCTGTTAGCACCATTCAGAACTCTGTACAAAGAGGGAGCAAAAAAGAGAACTTTCCACAAAATATATGAAACTGAAAAACAGTCACCGTTTGAAAGTTTAATTGCTGTTCCTGCCTTAACTTGTTTCCAGTCCATGTTCAGCTTCATAATCCTGAAGTCGCTTGCCTTAGTTTATATTTATAACCAGTGTAGATTCTTGATTACCTTGCTTGATTTTTTTTTTTTTTACCTCAGCATCAGGCCCTCCTCTATGGGAAAGGTGCTATTTAAGGACCTACCACCAGGAAGTTTCTCTCTAGAGAGCTCGACCCAGAGCATAAAGCCAAACTAGCCTTCTTGTGCTGCTGCGGCTTACTTAAGGCTCTTTTACTCATTTCTCAGCAGATAGAGAAATCCAGGCCTCTTCCTAAGGTTACTGGCATAGTCAGAGACCTGATCCTACAGGCAGATCTCAAGATTCTCCAGAAAGAGAGGGCCTTCCCACTTGGAGGCCCAGCACTGTGTACCACAACTTTCATACTGGTCTCTTGTGGGAGCATTTATTTAAAAAGAACTGTGAACATACTGTTTTTGTTTTTTTAAGAAGGTAAAACTTTTATTTTGTTGGCATAAAGTTTTAAAACATTTAAACAGCAAAGCATATGCTCAACAAAATAACAGAGGTTAAAGAGAAATTAAAAAATCAAGAAACAAAAAAAAAGTTGCAAAATGAGTTGTCCTAATCTATGCATTTATGGCTAAACCAATAAAAATAGTATTGTTTTTAGCTGGGGATGTTGTTTTGTTTTTACATTCTTTTAAAAACCAATCAAAAATTTGGGGGATAAATATTGTTACTTTTATAGATTTTTAATAACAGCTTATTGCCCTTCTTGTATTGTTTCAAATGCCTCCACCCGGTCATATCAAGCTTCAATTAAAGAATTAAGTAATAGGGGGTCTTATATTGCAGCCAAAGTACAACAGTTATACTATCTAATTCTAGAGAGTCCAATAAAGTAGGACTACTATGTTCTTAAGTATATTGGGCTTCCCAGGTAGCTTAGTGGGTAAGAATCTGCTCGCCAAAGCAGGAGATGCTGATTTGATCCCTGGGTGGAGATGATCCTCTGGAGAAGGAAACAGCAACCTACTCCAGTATTCTTTCCTGGGAAATCCTGTGGACAGAGGAGCCTGGCAGACTATAGTCCACTGGGTCACAAAGAGTCAGACATGACTTAGCAACTAACAACAATAACAAGCATTATATTAAATCCTATCTTGGAAAGAAAGAGATTATAATAAGAGCAAATGTAGCATCAATTGAATAACAGCCATTAAGTAAAAAGAGAGAAAACAAGGTGACTTTTGAAGAGAGGAAACATAGACAGATGTCCTGCTGTGGTTGTGAATGTTGAGGACGTGGCTGCTGTGGAATTAAAGCCAGACGTGACCCTGGGTCTCTCAGCCCTCAGGGTTTAACTCCTCCTTCCCTGGGAACCTGATGAAAGAGAGGGATGCCCTGACCTCTCTGGCCTCTGCTTGCTGGCCGGGGGTAGGGAAGTGGGTGCGGGGAGGGGAAGCTAGGGTTTAAATTCTGCTTTGGCCAATTTGTGTCTCCACTTCTTTTCTTAGCTCATTGAGCTTTCTCTCAGTCAACGGAGATGCCAGCCAACTTTGTTGAGGATTTTTTCTCATGGGACATGATCCATCTTTGATAGAAGGAAGTGTTTTCTTTCCAATTCTATCTCGAAGTCTTTGGCCAGCTTTCTGTAGGAGTTGCACTTCTGGTGTACACTGCTGATGTTTTTGTACACTTTAGGAAGGTTCTTCTTTTTAAGTTTTTGTGGTTTAAAAAAAATTTTTTTTTTAATTTGTTTGTTTATTTTTGGCTGTGCTGGGTCTTCTTTGCTGCGTGTGGGCTAGTTGCAGCAAGCAGGGCCTACTTTTTAGTTGTAGTGCATGGGCTTCTCACTGCGGTGGCTTCTCTTATTTTGGAGCACAGGCTCTAGATTTCTGGCCTCAGAAGTTGTGGTACACAGGGTTAGTTTCTCCCTGGCATGTGGGATCTTCGCAGACCAGGGATCGAACCCATGTCTCTGGCCGGCATTGGCAGTCTGATTCTTCACTGCTGGACCATCAGGGAAATCCAGTTTCTTCCTTATTTCTAAGCAGTAAATTCCCTGCTTGATTACCTTTGAGCAAAGTTTCATTATATATTCTTGATGTGGTTCAGTCAGTATTTCAAGTTTCAGCGGAAGCTTTTGAATTTCACTTTCAAGTTATGAATATTCAAATTGCAGAGAGGCTTGTTCGGTTTGGAAATTTCTCATTTGACTTGTAAGCTCTTTTTCATTTGATTGTCTTCACATAGTTTTAAAAATGTTCCTTGCTTTTCTCCTTCAAACCTTTTTAAGGAAATATTTAAGTAACAGCATAATGAGTTTCTTTGAATTGACTTCTAACTCATAGTCTAGGTGGTCTCCATTTTCTGATCCATTTGTTTTTTTTTTTTAACTTTTTATTTTATACTGGGGTATAGCCAATTAAAAATGTGATAATTTCTGGTGAACAGTGAAGGGCCTCAGTCATACATATACATGTATCCATTCTCTCCCAAACTCCCCTCCCATTCAGGCTGCCACATGACATTGAGCAGAGTTCCATGTGCTGTAAGTAGGTCCTTGTTGGTTATCCATTTTAAATATAGGATCCATTCTTTTTATGTAATTCCAAATTACTGTCATCCATAAAATCTCTAAAGAGAGCAGGGAAATTTATCCTATTTGTCATAGATTTTTAGCTGGCTCTTTTTTTTTTTTTAATCATTTACAATCTATTTCATCCATGTATTTGAGTTTTCAAGCATTTTCCCCCTTCTGTTCCTACACTCTTTGCCTCCATCATGCAGCTTTTTGGGAAAGCAACCCTAGGTTTTTCTAGAATGAGTGTTTTCAACCATATCATCCATTCTTTCCCTCTGAAGTTATGCATTCTTCTGAGATGCTTTTAGGCTGTTTTGGTACCAGTCCCTAGGGTTTGGAGAGATTTTGATGTATCTTTGAGTGGCCATGTATGTCCTTGAAAGCAAGCCACCATCCCTCTGTGAAATGAAAGTTTAGAGGGCTCATGTTTAGTTCTTTTTAGAGAAAATCTACCGTGTCCTCAAGTAAAGAGGTGGACCTATTTAGATTTTTATTACATTTTGCCATACTCAGTGTTTGTAATAGCAGAGGACTGGGCTCCAGTGGAGGGAAGCATCAACTTGTGTGAGATTCTTCACACAGAAGATGTTTTGGCCAGCTCTTTCCATTTCCTTAGAATGTATCAGCTCTCTATTATGAAAACAACCATAGCATCACATACCAGGACCTCCCAGGGAAACCCCAGGAGACTTGGGCTTTGTCTCAAGCTTTCAGAGAGCACCACTAGCCATACTGCACAGCTGCTGCTCCCAGACAGGCTGGAAAGAGACCTCTGTGGTGGTTGAAGACCTTCTGGGCAGAATCAGGAACTTAGCTTGTCCAGGAAGGAGTCCCACAGTCTGCCTCAAATCAGAAAAAGGTATCTGGGTGTCTGTGGGTAGGAGTTACCCTCTCAAATTTTTCTGTGTGACTGGAACCTGGCAACTGGCAGCTGCACACACAGTTTTAGGGGAAGTGTTGTCTTTGTTGGTGTATGGAAGTGAGAAAAGGAGTAATAAAAGTTGATTCTGCAAAGGCCCAAATCATGGAAGAATTTAAGGCACATGTAGAAGTTTGGAGTTCAGATAACAGCGGGGGTGTAAGTTATATGTCTTTGAATGGGGCAGTGACATCATTAGAACATACCTTGGCAGAATGTCCTTTTCAAAGCCAAACAAACAACAAAGTTCAAACTTGGACCTGGTCCTTTCCCTTCTGAAGTATTCTGGGAAGTAGAGTTGAGTAATAATGGTACAGCTTGGTTGATTTGGGAGTTTAGAAGTTCTTTAGTACTGGAAATATCACCTGAGTATACGTTACCATCCACTGATGGGGCAGCCAAAAAGGAAGAGTTAGAGCCTAAGCCACAGTAAATTCCTGCCATCTAATAATAAGACAAATAAGCTAAATTTACTGAAAGTTAACTGCCCTTCCTTTGGTGTTTTCAGAGTAGTTTAATGAATTTTAAAGGTACAGTTACCATCTTTTAGGCCATAGCTTTGTGGCTAGCTAAATAACATGAGATATGATGTACAAGCATGTTACTGGACTAGTTCTCAGCAAGGACTGGTTTTCCTGGGCTTTAAAGAAAATGGATAGCCAGTATGTGAAGAAGCTGAGAACGTTGCTGCACCCACCTGTAGACAGGTGCCTTGTTTTAGCTCTGGCCCTTTGACTGTTTTATTGTTTTAGACCTATTCCTTTCTGTAGGCTCTTTTTCAGTTATGTTTAACTTTCTGTATCACCACCCCGCCTCCAGAGCAAAGTCAAGGCTGTTGCTTTGTCTCTAAGCAAGTTCTGCTTAACAACAAGAGAAAGGTGAAGAATGTCTCCTTCTTTTTTCCCACTAGTCCCCAGTCTGCTTCCCTGTTGACTTCCTAGTGTTGCGAGCTTTAATGTCTTTAGAGAAAGACCATTTTAAGTTAACTACTGAAATTGGTTTAGATGTAAATTGACTCCTTATTTCATCAGTGGTTGCTTAGCAGTGTTCTGCTTCACTCACCACCTTTTTCTGGTTACCTGGTAGGAGGATAGTGTTGCTTTGCTTCATTTCCACGGATGTCATTGCAGTTTGTTTGTGTTGTCTGTCCTATCGTTGACCTCCTGGATTAAGGTGGTTCAACTGGCTTGTATTTTGGTTGAGTGTAGAATAGCTGCTCTCTCTAGAATCTCCAAACCTCTATCTTTATCTTACATTTATTGTCATTATATATAAATATGGGAGGAGTATAAAAGCAGCACCAGGAGGTAAAAATGGTAAGAAGGCAGATTAATGGGACTCAGTATAAAGAAGACATCACTAATATTCAGTGCCATCCAGCACTAAAATGGCCTTCCATTCAGGGAGGAACCAGATAGAAGAATCTCAGTAACTAATGAGAAGTTTAGACTCAGTGACTTTTTCTTCCCTTTTTTTTTTAAATTAAAAATTTATTTATTTATTTGGCTGTTCTGGGTCATACTTACAGCATGTGAGATCTAGTTCCCTAACCAGAAATCAAACCCCACACCCACCCCCACCCCCACCCCGGTTGGGAGCACAGAGTCTTAGCCACTGGACCACCAGGGAAGTCCCTAGACTCAATGACTTCTAATGTTCTTTCCACCTCTGATTTTCCAATTTTCAATTCCTTTTCCTTTATTCTCTAATCAGTCTCAGAAATCTTTCAGTTTGTTTTGTCTCAAACATTTAAAAAGCGTAACTTCTTTTTTCAAAAATGTGAATGTGGACAGTGTCTCTTTTTGACAGAAGGAAATGACGTTTTTGCAAGATGGACCGGGTGGAAGGGACTGACTTCTCTTGCAGAGCAATCTGAGAGCAGAGGTTGATTGAGTAAGCTCTTGTTTTGGCCTCATGGTTCCTTAAAATGTTTGTGTTTACAGAAGTTCAAAGTAACTGTTTTGGAATAGGGAACTAGGTGAATTCTCTTTTCAGTAGATGGAAATACCTCCTAGTAGCCCTGTGTAATTTCTCCAAGATGCCACTGGTGTTTATGTGTATTCTTCTTTGTAGTAAATCAGGGGTTGAAGGGATATAATGAATGGAACTTGCGATAATGGAACCAGAGATAACTAGCATTCAGTTCAGTTCAGTTCATTTGCTCAGCCGTGTCTGACTCTTGGCGACCCCATGAACCCCAGCACGCCAGGCCTCCCTGTCCATCACCAACTCCTGGAGTCCACCCAAACTCATGTCCATCGAGTCGGTGATGCCATCCATCCTATCTCATTCTCTGTTGTCCCCTTTTCCTCTTGCCCTCAATCTTTCCCAGGATCAGGGTATTTTCAAATGAGTCAGCTCTTTGCATCAGGTGGCCAAAGTATTGGAGTTTCTGCTTCAACATCAGTCTTTCCAGTGAACACCCAGGACTGATCTCCTTTAGGATGGACTAGTTGGATCTCCTTGCAGTCCAAGGGACTCTCAAGAGTCTTCTCCAACACCACAGTTCAAAAGCATCAATTCTTCGGCGCTCAGCTTTCTTTATAGTCCAACTCTCACATCCATACATGACCACTAGAAAAACAATAACCTTGACTAGACGGATCGTTGTTGGCAAAGTAATGTCTCTGCTTTTTAATATGCTGTCTAGGTTGGTCATAACTTTTCTTCCAAGGAGTAAGCGTCTTTTAATTTCATGGCTACAGTCACCATCTGTAGTGATTTTGGAGCCCCCAAAAATAAAGTCTGACACTGTTTCCACAGTTTCCCCATCTATTTTCCATGAAGTGATGGGACCAGATGTCATGATCTTAGTTTTCTGAATGTTGAGCTTTAAGCCAGCTTTTTCAGTCTCCTCTTTGACTTTCATCAAGAGGCTCTTTAGTTCTTCTTCACTTTCTGTGATAAGGGTGGTGTCATCTGCATATCTGAGGTTATTGATATTTCTCCCGGCAATCTTGATTCCAGCCTGTGCTTCTTCCAGCCCAGCGTTCCTCATGATGTACTCTGCATATAAGTTAAATAAGCATGGTGACAATATACAGCCTTGACATACTCCTTTTCCTATTTGGAACCAGTCTGTTGTTCCATGTCCAGTTCTAACTCTTGCTTCCTGACCTGCATACAGGTTTCTCAAGAGGCAGGTCAGGTGGTCTGGTATTCCCATCTCTTTCAGAATGTTTCACAGTTTATTGTGATCCACACAGTCAAACGCTTTGGCATAGTCAATAAAGCAGATTCTCTGCTCTACAGAGGAACTCTGAAATGTAACCATAGTTCAGAAACCACTTCTTTGGAACAATGTAATATAGTTCAGCCTCTTCCTTGTAAAATAGAAAATTCCATACCTAATCCTGATGGGACTGAAAGTGGGACTTATTTCACAAGTTTCCAGCCGCCTTTATCAAGGATCAAAGACTCAGAAACTGGGCAGCAAAGTTCAGGGCAAGAAAACACTGTAAAAAATTCAACCCATGTTCCAAAAGAGAACTTCAGGAAGCATCCACAGCCCAGGTCATTTGATTTGAAGACTTACAAACCTATGGGATTTGAATCTTCATTTCTGAAATTTATTCAGGAAAGTGAAGAGAAAGAAGATGATTTTGATGATTGGGAGCCTTCAGAGCACTTAACATTAAGTAATTCTTCACAGCCCTGTAATGACGTAACAGGGAGTGTTATGGCAAATACTATGGTGAATGACAATGACCCTGAAGTTGACATACTTCATTCTTCCAGTGACTCTGCAATTCATGAGAACCTGACTGCAATCCCACCTTTCATAGTGGCTGAGACGACAGCAGTTCCCTCCTTGGAAAACCTGAGGGTCGTATTGGACAAAGCATTAACAGACTGTGGAGAACTTGCCTTAAAACAGCTTCATTATCTTCGGCCAGTGGTTGTCCTTGAAAGATCGAAGTTTTCCACACCAATTTTAGACTTGTTTCCAACAAAAAAGACAGATGAGCTTTGTGTAGGAAGTTCCTAAACAGCAATTTTGTTTTAGAAACAGACTGGCTCCAGCACTGCAACATGGGGACAATTGCCAACTTGAACAAAGGCTGAGAACCAGCCACACCGTCGTTTAGGATAGAATAGGCTGTGTATTTGCATCTCCGACTCTGTGGACATGAGTTTGAGTGTACTCCGGAAGTTGGTGATGGACAGGGAGGCCTGGCGTGCTGTGATTCATGGGGTCGCGGAGAGTCGGACACGACTGAGCGACTGAACTGAACTGAGGCTGTGTATTTACATGAATGTATAATATCTATGTCAGCAGTATTGGCTGAGTCCATTAGCTCTCCAGTTGGTTTATTGATTGGGTTTTTTGTTTTGTTTATTTAAAAATGGAACTGTATTCTTGTTTGGTGCTAATTAATACATCAAAATATATTGGGGCTTCCTTTTTCATATTAAGTGTGCATGATTGTATATGGAACAGATACTAAGATCCCAGGGTGGGAGGGCTAGGGAGAGGGATATGGAGTTCTTACTTGACTTGAATGTGCACCTCAGGGTGCTCTGTGTAATATATTGTACACTACAGCATCTTATATTTTTTGAGTTGAGTTTCAATAAATTACAATTTTTCACCCATTTTTTTTTGTTTACTCATAATGAGTTTTCATGCCACACATGAATTGGAATTGCACATATATTTTCTGAAGCGTGCACTTATATTTTACCCTGGTTATTAACCAAACCATTCAGATCAAGCTTCCTTTTGAATGACTATTGTCTTAAATTTTTTCTGGAAAGAAAATTCTGAGATAGAGTAACTCTGGGAGTCAAGGTAGCCCCTGGAAGAGGATGTTCAGGAGTTTTTCAGGTAGAAAGGAGAGGGTATGCCAGGCATAATGTGAAGGGCTCAACACATTCAGAGATGATAAAGCCATGTTTCCAGGCAACTACAAATAATGTGATAGGCTGGCAGTGAAAGGGGAGCACTGGAGCAGATGAGCTTCTTGTAGAGATAGGAACCAACCACGAACACTGAGGACTTTGGACTTGAGTCCATAGGCAGCCGAGGGCCTTTACAGAATTTTAAACAACATTCATATTAATCTGCAGATTGCTTGAAATGAATGTGATTTGCGGGGCTGAGAATGGAAGCAGATCTAGGACTGTTAAAGTAATTGAGGCAAACTTGGTGAGAGGCAAGCAACGGCAGCAGAGGGACGAGTAGATGAAATTGAGAAATTTAAGAGGATTATTAGGCACTGGAGGATGGAGGAAATGTTTTGAGGAAAACTTAAGGTTCTGTAGTGATGGATGCGACCAGCTGAGGCAAGACTAAAAAGGAGTTTGGGGGAAGAGAATAGAAACACAGGGTGAGTTTGGTCTCTGTTAGTTTCAGCGGACTGTGGGACATCCATGTATAATGAAAAGCAGTGTTTTCTTATCGAGCAGTTTTATTCTCTGTTCTTTGTGAAGTCACTTTATCGTTATTTAACAATGAAATGACACAGATACTCCTAAAATGCCTTTCTTATGCCTCTGGTTAGAATTTTAAGATGTTTTCTCTAATCCTTAAACCTTGTTTTGTCAGCTCTTAAAGAATTTTATTCTACCACCTCGTCACCCTAAGAGTCTAAAGCATCCCACCACTGCCACCACCACCACCAAGTCGTCATTTCTTGGCTCAGATCTTAGTAGGATGCAAGATTCTCAAACAAGATTCTGTTGAAAGCAAAAGTGGCAATAACAGTGGAACTTCTTAGAGGCTGAGGTCACTAACTGACTGAGTTCTTTGGGATCTTGAGCTCATTTCCCCTCTGGACTTCAGTTTCCTGCCTTACGAATTGCTGAGGTGTAAGTGATTGTTTCCAAAGGTCCTTTACCTGTGGTCTGAGCATGAGAAATAACCAGTGGCCCCATCTTAAAACTTCCTCATTCTAGAGATTTTTAGACCAGACCAAGAGAAATCTGCTAATTTTAAGACTCAACTGTATCCTTCCAAAATGGGGAAGTCCCCGGTGATCCAGTGGTTTAGGTAGGGCTCTGCACTCCCACTGCAAGGGGTACAGATTTGATCCCTACAAAAAAAATCTTCACGACCAAGATAATCATGATGGCGTGACACTCACCTAGAGCCAGACATCTTGGAATGTGAAGTCAAGTGGGCCTTAGAAAGCATCACTATGAACAAACCTAGTGGAGGTGATGGAATTCCAGTAGAGCTATTTCAAATCCTGAAAGATGATGCTGTGAAAGTGCTGAACTCAATATGCCAGCAAATTTGGAAAACTCAGCAGTGGCCACAGGACTGGAAAAGGTCAGTTTTCATTCCAATCCCAAAGAAAGGTAATGCCAAAGAGTGCTCAAACTACTGCACAGTTGCATTCATCTCACACGCTAGTCAAGTCATGCTCAAAATTCTCCAAGCCAGGCTTCGGCAATACGTGAACTGTGAACTTCCAGATGTTCAAGCTGGTTTTAGAAAAGGCAGAGGCACCAGAGATCAAATTGCCAACATCCACTGGATCATGGAAAAAGCAAGAGAGTTCCAGAAAAACATCTGTTTCTGCTTTATTGACTATGCCTTTGACTATGTGGATCACAATAAACTGTGGAAAATTCTGAAAGAGATGGGAATACCAGACCACCTGACCTGCCTCTAGAGAAACCTATATGCAGGTCAGGAAGTAACAGTTAGAACTGGACATGGAACAACAGACTGGTTCCAAATAGGAAAAGGAGTACATAAAGGCTGTTTATTGTCACCCTGCTTACTTAACTTATATGCAGAGTACATCATGAGAAACGCTGGTCTGGAAGAAGCACAAGCTGGAATCAAGATTGCCAGGAAAAATATCAATAACCTCAGATATGCAGATGACACCACCCTTATGGCAGAAAGTGAAGAGGAACTAAAAAGCTTCTTGATGAAAGTGAAAGAGGAGAGTGAAGAAGTTGGCTTAAAGCTCAATATTCAGAAAACTAAGATCATGGCATCTGGTCCCATCACTTCATGGGAAATAGATGGGGATACAGTGGAAACAGTGTCAGACTTTATTTTTGGGGGCTCCAAGATAACTGCAGATGGTGATTGCAGTCATGAAATTAAAAGACGCTTACTCCTTGGAAGGAAAGTTATGACCGACCTAGACAGCATATTAAAAAGCAGAGACGTTACTTTGCCAACACCGGTCCGTGTAGTCAAGGCTATGGTTTTTCCAGTGGTCATGTATGGATGTGAGAGTTGTACTGTGAAGAAAGCTGAGCACCGAAGAATTGGTAGCTCAGTCGGTAAAGAGTCTGCTAGGAGACCCGGGTTCGATTTCTGGGTCGGGAAGATCCCCTGGAGAAGGAAATGGTAACCCACTCCAGTATTCTTGCCTGGAGAATCCCATGGACAGAAAAGCCTGGCCGGCTACAGTCTGTAGGGTCGCAAGAGTCAGACACGACTGAGCAACTAAGCACATAGCACACACTGACACCGTACCTCCCCTTCCTGCAAGGACAAGACAGGACTTCCCTGATGGTCTAGTGGTGAAGAGTCTGCCTGCCAATGCAAGGGACACAGGTTCGATCCCTGGCCTAGGTAGATCCCACATGCCATGGGGCAACTAAGCCCATGCACACCACTGCTGAGCATAGAGCCGCAGCTGCTGAGCCCGCACACCCACAGCCTGTGCTCCACAAGAGAAGCCACCCCGATGGGAAGCCCACATCCTCAACAGAGTAGTCCCCACTCGTCAGAACTTTAGAGAAAAGCCCAAGAAGCAACAAAGACCTGGCACAGCCAAAAATAAACAATTTTTTAAAAAGAACAAAATAGTTATTTTTTCCAGGCATCCCTATCCATGTTCTTTCAGTCAACCAGACGAACAAATCAGAATAGCATCAGACATATTTTTCTAAAAGTTTTCGTAATTCCCCCGTTCTCTCCTTCCTCACCATGCCCCTCCTCTGCTGTTTGTACAACAAGCCGTCTGTTGGATTCTTGCTGTCTTCATAACTCATCTCACAATTTATATGATACACTTGTGTGTGAACTACCTTTTTTCATGTAAGACTTTTGGGAACAGACCTTGTATTTTATCTTTTCATACCTCCTTGTCAAGTACATAGATAGGTACGCGTCAGTAAATAATGGATTTGATAACATGGCATATAGGTTATGGGACAGCATGCTACTCTTTACAAAGTGCTTAGGCAATTATACCATTTGTTCCTATATAAATCTTATGAAGGAGATGTAAATAGATGAGCACAATGAGGCTCAAATATGTCAAAAGCTTTCCCAAAGATACAATTTCTAAGCAGTAGTGACATACAAAAAAGGAAGTGCTACAAAATGATCCAGTAATAACCTCCCTCCACATTTACCAAGTGAACTGTTAGCTTGGACGTGTGTGTGTGTGTTTAGCCATGTCCGACTCTTAGCGACCCTGTGGACTGTAACCTGGCAGGCTTCTATGTCCATGGGATTCTCCAGACAAGAATACTGGAGTGGGTTGCCATTTCCTTCTCCAGTGGGTCTTTCCAGCCCAGAGATCAAACCCGTGTCTCCTGTATTGGCAGGCAGATTCTTTACCGCTGAGCCACCCGGGAAGCCCAGCTCTTTAGAAAGTCCCTCTTTAAATCCTGTCTCCTCAAATCTCCACTTAACCTCACTTTTCTCATTTGAAATGTGAAAATAACTGCTCTCCATCCCGTGGATTGTTGGAAATGTACTATACACCAAGAGGGTAACTACATAAGGCTACTTAAATTTAATTAAAACTAAAATGTAAAATTCACTTCCTCAGCCACACTCTCCACATTTCAAGTGGTAGTGGCTTCCACGTTGGAAAGAGCAGATACATCATTGCCGAAAGTTCTGTTGAACAGTGCTGTGTCAGTGCTAGGACTGGTCAAAGATCAGAGAAAGTGATATGATTGAACTGAAAACTCAGGCCATTGCCTGGTTGGTTTTGAGTGAGAAGGTTCAGTGGGTGGGTGGGGAGCAAGCTGACCAGTGACATCACAAAGAACAGCTCACAGTGGCTCCAGAACACCTGGACTCCCAGACTACTCTTCCTAACTCATATCTAGGTTCCTGAGGCCTCTGCACATGTAGTTCCTGGAGCTGCTGGTATATTGAAATGTCATCTTCATCTTCTATCTGGGACACCATCATAGATTATCTCTCTCTGAGCTCGATATGGAATTATCTACAAGCAACTCGTCTGGGAGAGACTATTGTGCCTCAGCAAACAAGTTGGGGGCCACTAGATAACCTTGCTCCGGCTGTGCAAGTTATCCTGGGAATTTCCTTTTTGACTTTGTTGGGAGTGGGAATGTATGCCTTATGGAAGCGAAGTGTTCAGTCAATTCAGGTTATACTCTTTTGTTATGGAGAAATTTAAATAGTTTCGCATTGAGAAATTTGGTCAGTTCTCTCCCATATTGCTGCCACCCAGTTTTAAGACCATGCAGATGAGCGAGAGTACACCTTTTGTCTCTGCAGTTGGTTGAAATTAGGTTATCCTTAAAATTTTCCCTTCAATTAGGTTTTTGACGTAAAAATGCTTTCTCATAGTGATCCTTGGCTTGCTTATAATAAACAGATTAAAGAAGCTTATAACATGAGAAGGCAGCCTTATCTCCAGATTTCTTTGATCATGCATTTGTATTCATCTTTGAGTGTCTAACCATGTGCCCGGCACCATGTAGAGTGCTTCTTAGAGAACAGCACCACAAGAATAACTGGCATCTTGGGTTTTGCCTTTCTGTTCTTACTGTGCCTTTGCTCTGTAACTGATGAGGAAGCATGTATATGTTTATTTAGTCACTGCAATGAACGTACAGGGGCTCTTTTGGGGATTAGGAGTATAACTGGCTGGAATTACAAGAAACATTTAGGATTTTATAGACTTCTGTTTAATTACCAATAATAACAGCTATATTTATAACATAGTTAAAATCTTTTGAGAATCTCAACAATTCCATGAAATGGATAGAGTTTCTTTTCATGGGACAAACAAGGAAACAGGTGCATTGACGTTTAGCCTAAATTTAAGAAGATGGGGTTTAGAGGGCTTTGTTAAGGAGTGACTGGTTTACTTGGTGAATGCTGAAAGAAGTTATTATTGGATTATTTTGTAGCATTCACTTATTTTCATGTCACTCCTCTTAAGAAATCACTTACCTGCATTTCTCTCAACCTTTGAAAACTTTGCATGGTGGGCAGGGCAGGGATTATTGACTCCATTTTATAGGTGAGGGAATTTGGTTATCACCCACCCAAGGTGACACAGATTGTAAATGCTGGCCAAGCTGAGATTCGAACCCAGTTTTTAGCATTCCAAATTATATTCTCCAAAATCTCATTTAATATAGTCCAACTGATCGAAATCCTTAATTGGGATTTGTGTGTCTACATATTCATATTCTGCATTTCAATTAGCTAATAGAAGAAGAGAAGGCAAAACACCAAACTCTTATCTGTTCTACTCGGTTCTGCTCTTGTTTGGTTATTGCTTAATTCAATCAGATGAATTCGCAGCCCTCTAGGCACTTCATCCAAGAAAAAGAGGTGTGTAACAGAATGGTTAATAAACTGGAGTCAGACTACAGGGGTTTCTTGGTTTCGCCACTTCCTGAGTGAGCTGAGAGAGCTCTAAACCCGTTTCCTTATCTGTGAAATGGGTTTGATAACAGTGCCCCCTTGAGGTTTTTTGTGAGAATTAAAGGAGGTATTGTCTGTATAAAACTTAGCACATAACAGTGCTCAGTAAGCAATGCTAGTTATTACAAGGAAAAAAGGTGATTTTTTTTCTTTACCTAGTTAGACTGTCCTAGCACCTTTAAAAAAAAATTTCCATGACCAAGAAATACAGTGTTTGAGACTGCTGTGTCCTAAGAGAATATACATGGCAATCAGCATTCCTGGATTCCAGTCATGGCTCTACCATTTCCAAGTATATGACCTTGGACAATGACAGGTCCCAACTGGAAGGTATCTACATGATTATCTGGTTCTTTTTTTTCCTACATAAATAGGTCCTGCACAGGCAAGGAAACTTCTAGCACAGAGCCTTGCATGAAGCAGACTTTCAGCAAACATTATCTACTATCATAATCTTTATTAATTAGATGCAGATAATAATCCCTAACCTGCCTACCTCTCCACTTTGTGTTAAGTAAAATCAAAAGACAAAATAAGCGTGAGGATGTTTTGTTAGGAATGAGGGATTATTACTATCAGAGTTTTGTTTTTGCATCTACAGTAGACGGTGGCATTTCATGTGAATAAACAAGTAACGTTCAACTTCTGTTGTTTTATTTTAGAAAATACTGTTGTTTGCAATCACACTCTACAAACTTTACAAGAAAGGCTCAGATTTTTTTCAGGCTTTGCTGATCAACCCAGAAGGGAGTGATCTCACACTTCAAGACGATAATATTTTCCTGTCTTTGGGTCTGCAAGAGAAGATTCTGAAGAAGCTTCAGACAGTGGAAAACAAACTGAAGGACATGGAAGGGATGATTACTTCCCAAAAACCTACTGCAAAGCGGGATTACTCCTCTGAGCACTACTGCAGCTGTTCCGACTGCCAGAGCCCCTCGCCGACATCAGGGTTTACATCCACGTTTGAAATGTGATGGATTCCAACCTTTTCTAGAAAAGCGCTGTTTTCCTCATGTGTGCAGTGGTGTAGCAATAAAGACAGAGAACTATATTGAAATTACCTGGCCGGGACTGGTTCTCTATTCAGCAGGGCCGTTTCCACTTGTGTATGTGGTGGGGCCGCATGGGGGATCATGGTGGTTAAAAATGTCCGAGTTTGTGGGGCCTGCTTGGCAGGCTGGAGACCATAGGCAGCCATATAGAAAAGGAACCATGGGGGAGGGAATAGAAGGGAGAATGGTCAGGGATGTGACCTTGAGTTCCATGCTGAAGAGGTTGGATTAGATACAATAAAAACAGGAGAGTAGTGTTAAGGGCGATGCTGTGGACTGTCCTATAGAGAGGGAGACTGACCTTTTCGCTTGTTTTTGGTCTAAAATATGCGGCCTGGAATCTCCTTGCATTAATTGTTCAGAGGTGGGCAAGGATGGGGCTGGACATAAAGGAGATTGTTTGATTTTATCCAACTTTTACTCATTCTTACTCTGTGCTAAGAGTAAGAGCGTTGTGGTAATTCTTGGGAATCTGTCCTGCATGCTTCTGGGGCACTCAGTTTTGGTGGCTGGATAGGTAATTTCTGAACAAGGAATTACAAAAACAATACAGGGAATTCCCTGGAGGCCCAGTGGTTAGGAGCCTACATTTTCACTGCCAAGGGCATGGATTCAATCTGATACCGAGCAGGGCCCCATGGGGCTCCTAGGCACAAGGTCTTTCTGCGTCCCCCATTTCTTTGATTATAGGAAACGGCCTTCATTCAGCCTCTGTGACCTTCCCTGAGTTCCAGTGGGTGGATTCAAGCTGTTGTTAATTAGGGAAGAGCCGTGTGTGCATGCATTCATGAGTGCTTGGTCTTGTCCGACGACTGTCTGCAACCCCATGAACTGTAGCCCGCCAGGCACCTCTCCCCATGGGATTTCCATGGCAATAATACCAGAGTGGGTTGCCATCATCCAGGGTATCTTCCTGACCCAGAGGTAGAACCCATGTCTCCTGCATTGGCTGGCAGGTTCCTTATCAGCCGAGCCACCAGTTCAGTTCAGTTCAGTTCAGTCGCTCAGTCATGTCCGACTCTGCGACCCCATGAATCACAGCACGCCAGGCCTCCCTGTCCATCACCAACTCCTGGAGTTCACTCAAACCTCATGTCCGTCGAGTCGGTGATGCCATCCAGCCATCTCATTCTCTGTCGTCCCCTTCTCTTGCCCCCAATCCCTCCCAGCATCAGAGTCTTTTCCAGTGAGTCAACTTGTCGCATGAGGTGGCCAAAGTATTGGAGCTTCAGCTTTAGCATCAGTCCTTCCAATGAACACCCAGGATTGATCTCCTTTAGAATGGACTGGTTGGATCTCCTTGCAGTCCAAGGGACTCTCAAGAGTCTTCTCCAACACCACAGTTCAAAAGCATCGATTCTTCGGCGCTCAGCTTTCTTCACAGTCCAACTCTCACATCCATACATGACCACTGGAAAAACCATAGCCTTGACTAGACGGACCTTTGTTGGCAAAGTAGTGTCTCTGCTTTTTAATATACTATCTAGGTTGGTCATAACTTTCCTTCCAAGGAGTAAGCGTCTTTTAATTTCATGGCTGCAATCAGCATCCGCAGTGATTTTGGAGCCCCCAAAAATAAAGTCTGACACTGTTTCCACTGTTTCCCCATCTATTTTCCATGAAGTGATGGGACCAGATGCCATGATCTTTGTTTTCTGAATGTTGAGCTTCAAGCCAACCTTTTAACTCTCCTCTTTCACTTTCATCAAGAGGCTTCGAGTTCCTCTTCACTTTCTGCCATAAGGGTGGTGTCATCTGCATATCTGAGGTTATTGTTATTTCTCCCGGCAATCTTGATTCCAGCCTGTGCTTCTTCCAGCCCAGCGTTCCTCATGATGTACTCTGCATATAAGTTAAATAATCAGGGTGACAATATACAACCTTGACGTACTCCTTTTCCTATTTGGAACCAGTCTGTTGTACCATGTCCAGTCCTAACTGTTGCTTCCTGACCTGCATACAGGTTTCTCAAGAGGCAGGTCAGGTGGTCTGGTATTCCCATCTCTTTCAGAATGTTCCACAGTTTATTGTGATCCACACAGTCAAAGGCTTTGGCATAGTCAATGAAGCAGAAATAGATGTTTTTCTGGAACTCTCTTGCTTTCTCCATGATCCAGCGGATGTTGGCAATTTGATCTCTGGTGCCTCTGCCTTTTCTAAAACCTGCTTGAACATCTGGAAGTTCACGGTTCACGTATTGCTGAAGCCTGGCTTGGAGAATTTTGAGCATTAGTTTACTAGTGTGTGAGATGAGTGCAATTGTGCAGTAGTTTGAGCATTCTTTGGCATTGCCTTTCTTTGGGATTGGACTTGTTCTTAAGACAGATAAGGCCTCTTCTTCGCTTTGACTCCAGTTTCATGTTGCAGTTAATGACAGGCCAAGTCCAAGAGAAATTGAGCTCTATTTTTCAGACCAGAACATCTTGATGGAGGTTCTTCCTTATGTGTCTATCACATTTCAGTGCCAGTCATAGGTTTCATGAACTGAATTTGATCTCATATTTTTAGATTCATCAAGAGATCTTTGTATGTTAGCTCATGTTACACTTTCAGAACCACTGAATTTCCAACAGGAAAGGATCAATCAGTAGAACTATAGTAGCAGGAGGACCTTTATAGTTCATGGTTTACCCTACCCACTGCGCAGGAATCATTTCTCTACTTTCGTGAGAGTTGATCATCCAGCCTCTTCTTGAACAGTTACTCTTATTGATATCCCACGATTTCCAGATATGCTGCATTTGCTTTCACACAATCTTAATTATGAGTTAGGAAATGCTTCCTCAGAATGTGCCAAAGTCAACTTCTACTCATTGGAAACTGCATAATAACCTCAGAATCATGCCATCTAGTGGTGAGCAGTCAGCTGCTGCTACTGCTGCGTCACTTCAGTCGTGTCCGACTCTGTGTGACCCCATAGACGGCAGCCCACCAGGCTCTGACGTCCCTGGGATTCTCCAGGCAAGAACACTGGAGTGGGTTGCCTTTTCCTTCTCCAATGTGTGAAAGTGAAAAGTGGAAGTGAACTCGCTCAGTCGTGTCCGACCCTTAGCGACCCCATGGACTGCAGCCTACCAGGCTCCTCCATCCATGGGATTTTCTAGGCAAGAGTACTGGAGTGGCTTGCCATTGCCTTCTCCGTTCTAACCTTTAAAAAGTCCTTATTTCTAGAGATATATACCAAAGTATATATAGATAGAATGGTATGATATTTGGGGTTTGCTTCAAAATATTCCAGGGTTGGGACTTGAGTATGTGAAAGTATAGCTAAAATAAGATTGGCCAGGGGTTGATAATTGCTGAAGCTGCTGGTTAATTACACTCAGCTTGTTTGAAATTTTCCATAATGAAATGTAAAAGACAGAAGAGAAGATGGAAATGAGAATATAATCTGGTTTAACTTGAGGGACTGAGGAGAAGCTCTTTTGAGGAGGAAACTTACAGCTGAGACCTTCGTGATATCTGGGCGTTGACCAGGCTATGAGGAATGGATGGTGCTTGGGGAAAGAGCTTTTGAGGCAGTGGGAGTGATTTGTACAAAGGCCAAAAGCCCTAAGTGAGGAACATGTTGGTGTTTTGAGGAAATGAAAGAAGGCCTGTGTGACTGGAGCTGAAAAGCTGGGCCAGATCATGTAAGTCCTTGGACACCTGTTAAGGATTTTGTACTTTAATCCAATCGCCCTAGAAAGGTTTTAAGCAACTCAGTGACAGGGTCACGTTTGCTTCTTTAAGACCTCAATCTGGCATATGGAAAAAAAATCTAAAATATAGTAGATATATGTATATGTATAACAGATTCATTTTACTCTATACCTGAACTGTGGTGTTGGAGAAGACTCTTGAAAGTCCCTTGGACTGCAAGGAGATCCAACCACTCTATCCTAGATTAGATCAGTCCTGGGTGTTCATTGGAAGGACTGATGTTGAAGCTGAAACTCCAGTACTTTGGCTACCTGTTGCGAAGAGCTGACTCATTGGAAAAGACCCTGATCCTGGGAAAGATTGAGGGCAGGAGGAGAAGGAGACAACAGAGGATGAGATGGTTGGATGGCATCACCGACTCAATGGACATGGGTTTGGGTGGACTCCGGGAGTTGGTGATGGATATGGAGGCCTGGTGTGCTGCGATTCACGGGGTCGCAAAGAGATACAACTGAGTGACTGAACTGAACTGAACTGAACTGCAACTAACACAACATTGTAAATCAACCACGTTAAAAATAAGAAAGAGTTCAAGCTGGCTGTTTCGCAGAGAATGGTTTTTGGTTTGGTTTGGAGGAGAGAGGAACGTAAAAGTGGAGAGGCATTCATTAGGAGGTTATTGCACTAGTCCAAGAGATCTGGTGGGTTTGAATTAGAGAAATAGTGTTGCAGATGGAGAGGAGACACACTGATTTGAGAGAGATTTGGTCTTGGTGATGCAATAGAGATGGTGGCTGAAGGAGAGAGGTATATATGAGGTATGAATTTCTGACTGCTGCATTTGATTGAATGGAGGTGAGATGGAGATGAATGGATCAAGATGGAAAAGAATGGAGACAGAAGGTTTTGTGGCAAGAGATTGAGAGTTCAGTTTGGAATATACTATTCGGAAAACTTGCACCAATTTACATTTTCACCTCTACGTTTAAGACTACATGAAAAGTTTATATTTGGGGCCTGATTTGTATTGGTGTGTGTTTAGAGAGATTATTCTAGTGGGAGCCTGGAGACCAATTCGTTGTTAGTCCATGGGCTCTTTGAATTAGGGAATCTTATCTTCACTGTCTCTGCATTTGAATTCCTGGTACCTAGCAGGCAGAGTATTTGGCACATAAAAGGTACTCAGTGAAAAATGAAAGTCTCTTAGTCATGTCCAACTCTTTGCAACCCCATGGACTGTAGCCCGCCTGACTCTTCTGCCCATGGAACTCTCCAGGAAAGAGTAGTGGAGTAGGTATCAGTTCCCTTCTCCAGCGGATCTTCTCAACCCAGGGATTAAAGCCAGGTTTCTAGCATTGCAGGTGGATTCTTTAACATAAATGCTTAACACAACATTGTAAATCAATTATTTTTCAATAAAAACTTTTTAAAAGCTCCAACAAGAAAAAAAATCTTATGCCCATTAAAAAAGAGAGAATGAATGCTTATGGGTGAGATAGGAGAAGGTCTCGGTAGAAGTGGATAGTTTCTGGGAAAGTTTCCAGGGTAGATTCAACAGGGCTTGGATGGAAGATGGAAGAGAGTTTCTCTCCCTTCCTGGACCCTTCCTGTTGAAGAGCTTTTCAACAGCTCCAAGATCCTGGCAGGTCTAATTGTGGGTAACCATCGATTTAGCAATGTATTTTTTTTTCGCCTCAACATTTATTTTTTGGAACTCTGGATGGCATCACCGACTCTGTGGACATGAGTTTGAGTGTACTCCGGGAGTTGGTGATGGACAGGGAGGCCTGGCGTGCTGTGATTCATGGGGTCGCGGAGAGTCGGACACGACTGAGCGACTGAACTGAACTGAACAAGTTAGAGATTCATGAGTTATAATTATTATAATAGTGACTTCAAGCTATCTGTATTATAATAGTGACTTCAAGTTCTCTTCTCTCTGCTGATTTCTCAAGCCCAGACAGAACACCTCTAGGCCCAGCAGCTCTTGTGATGAAGGAAATTTTAGCAGCAAGAAAAATTTGCAGCCAAGTATCAGTAGTTAACTCAGTTATGCAGAAGCCATCCAGTAGTTGAATGTAAATTGGATTTACTTATATGCTTTCCATTTTACAAATGGAGAAATAAACACTCGAGATACTTGTTAGGAGGCATGCAAATAGTTAGCGTAAGCCCAGATTTCCCTGATACTGGGCTGGTACTTATTAGAGCCGATTTCTTGACAGATTAGCCAAATTCAAATGCTTTCTTCATTTTTACTGATCCCTTATTGCAGAGTGATTATTTGTTAATTTTAATATTATTAATGCTTACTGAGCCCGCTCATAGGCCCCTGTTGAATATGCTCACTTAACCCTGACTTTGTTCTTATGTTGTGCTAATCACCACCCAGTTTATGTCACTATCTATCCTCTTTGCTTTCAAAGCAGTTAAGAATACTGACTCTCAGAGTCTCTATTTTCAACTTCAAAATGGCATCTTTTGTATATTTTCTCCTTGGTTGCCATGACCAATGTGTATGGAACAATTGGATTATCTTTGCCTATAATGAATGCCATGTTCCAGTAGGTTGGCCTTGTAGCAGCAATACAGGGTTCTGTGTAACCCATACACGTCAAATAGTTGTCAGCTTCTCGTCTTCCTTTGTGTGTGTAGTGGAGGCATGTGTGGACACAAAGGCAGAGTGGGGTGTATAACAGAAAAGGGTAACAGGTGGGGGTTTAGGGAATACATTTCAAGGAATATTTGGGGGGAGATTTAGAAAACTGCTTAAAATTTCATGTTTTCTAGAAGACTTTGAAATTGTATCGAGGGTAAATTTGTTCTTTCTGCTGTTCAGTCTGTTGATTCTGGTTCTGACGTTTTAGGAATGGAACTCGCATTCCTGTCTAACAAGAGCATTCTGTGGTCTTGCATAGCGTTGGTGTATACACATGAATGCGTTAACATGCCCTGATCGATGAAAGTAGATGAACGGGGAGTGGGTTCCAGAAATCTCACTCTATACCGTGTTCTTTTATGTAGCTCTCTTTTATTATTATCCCTCCATAGTCTCAGCACTGAAGGTGAATATTACTGTACACATTTTGAAGATGAGGAAACTGAGGCCTAGGAGGTTTCAGTGTCTCTCTGAAGGTCACGCCACTAATTGTTATTGAAGCTGACCTTCAAACCTCAGTTTTTTCCTGGCTGATTATGCTTTCCATAACAACACCATTTCCCTATATTTTCAGCCATATAAGTAACTGTCTTTCCTGTGTTTTCCTTTTCTCTAATTTCGGAATTCTTTATGGAGCGTAAAGTTACAGCTTAATAAATCAAACAGCATAAAACTAAAGGAAACTGAGTGTCTGAGATGGAACGGCCCATATTTCACTGGGAAAAGGTCGTAGGAGGGATGTGGGAGTGGGGCAGAGGAGGCTCTCCTTTGACTTTTCGTGAAAATATTATTGCCTGTGTTTCTATACTGAGGCCTTGTTACCTGCTCCAGGATATCAGGATTTAGTCCTGTATTCCTCAGAGACTTTACACTCTGGAATGCAATCTGGAGAAAGTCCGCAATTGTGACAGTGGCTATGTTATGTTTGGGAATCATCTTCTCCAGACTTAGGGTCAGGAAGCAAGTAGCGTAACACTTCACAGCTAACTTTTAATTCGTGTTTTTGGCTTCTGATTTTGTAGCAAACAAGTACAATTTAACTATCTTATCATGAGTTCTAGAATCTAGAGCAAAGGGAAAATGGTAAAGAGACATAAAATATTAACTTTTGGTCCCTCTTTTAATCCTGTATAATGTTGATTTTATCTTGAGTTCCCTGTAACCCGAAATAGACCCACAGCACCCTAAGGAATCTCATTTCCATCTATTTAGGTTTTCCATTTTGTGTTTATGTAACTCACTGCCTCTGAAAGAAGTGTGTGGGTCATTTGTGTGCTTGTTAGTTACATGGCAGATCTACTCTGCAAATCTGGGGATTTCTGAGTATATCAAGATTTTAGCAGTAAGAGGGTATTGGGATAAAATTTCAGGCAGAGAACACCACCTGGTGGTTATAAGGAGGACTTGAGCCTTCTGTATTTTCAGTTTTTAATCATAGTATCTGAGTGATATCTTTATCTAGAAATTGCCTTTTTATTTATAATAGCTGCAGATTCAAATTTCTAAAAATAATTTTCTTCCATATGACTCTAGCATTCCTTCATTAAAACTTCTGTCAAGGAATCTAGAAAGATGGTACTGAAGAATTTGTTTACAGGTCTGCAATGGAGAAACAGACATGGAGAACAGACTTATGGACACAGGGAGAGGGGAGGAGAGGCTGAGATGTATGGAAAGAGTAACATGGAAAATTACATCACCATATGTAAAATAGATAGCCAACAGGAATTTGCTGTATGGCTCAGGAAACTCAAACAGGGGCTCTGTGTCAATTTAGAGGGGTGGGATGGGGAGGGAGATGGGAGGAAGGTTGGAAAGGGAGGGGATATATGTACAATATGTACAATAAAGATCTTCACGACCAAGATAATCACGATAACGTGATCACTGACCTAGAGCCAGACATCTTGGAATGTGAAGTCAAGTGGGCCTTAGAGAGCATCACTACAAACAAAGCTAGTGGAGGTGATGGAATTCCAGTTGAGCTATTTCAAATCTTGAAAGATGATGCTGTGAAAGTGCTGCACTCAATATGCCAGCAAATTTGGAAAACTCAACAGTGGCCACAGGACTGGAAAAGGTCAGTCTTCATTCCAATCCCAAAGAAAGGCAATGCCAAAGAATGCTCAAACTACCGCACAATTGCACTCATCTCCCATGCTAGTAAAGTCATGCTCAAAATTCTCCAAGCCAGACTTCAGCAATATGTGAACCGTGAACTCCCAGACGTTCAAGCAGGTTTTAGAAAAGGCAGAGGCACCAGAGATCAAATTGCCAACATCCGCTGGATCATGGAGAAAGCAAGAGAGTTCCAGAAAAACATCTATTTCTGCTTCATTGACTATGCCAAAACCTTTGTGTGGATCACAATAAACTGTGGAAAATTCTGAAAGAGATGGGAATACCAGACCACCTGACCTGCCTCTTGAGA
Source organism: Moschus berezovskii (assembly GCF_049115385.1). Lineage (NCBI taxonomy): Eukaryota > Metazoa > Chordata > Mammalia > Artiodactyla > Moschidae > Moschus > Moschus berezovskii. The sequence continues at coordinate 15,007,795 of NC_142463.1, forward strand.
AACCTGTATGCAGGTCAGGAAGCAACAGTCAGAACTGGACATGGAACAACAGACTGGTTCCAAATAGGAAAAGGAGTACGTCAAGGCTGTATATTGTCACCTTGCTTATTTAACTTATATGCAGAGTACATGATGAGGAACGCTGGGCTGGAAGAAGCACAAGCTGGAATCAAGATTGCTGGGAGAAATATCAATAACCTCAGATATGCAGATGACACCACCCTTATGGCAGAAAGTGAAGAGGAACTCAAAAGCCTCTTGATGAAAGTGAAAGAGGAGAGTGAAAAGGCTGGCTTGAAGCTCAACATTCAGAAAACGAAGATCATGGCATCTGGTCCCATCACTTCATGGGAAATAGATGGGGAAACAGTGGAAACAGTGTCAGACTATTTTTTGGGGCTCCAAAATCACTGCGGGTGCTGATTGCAGCCATGAAATTAAAAGACGCTTACTCCTTGGAAGGAAAGTTATGACCAACCTAGATAGTATATTAAAAAGCAGAGACATTACTTTGCCAACCAAGGTCCATCTAGTCAAGGCTATGGTTTTTCCCGTGGTCATGTATGGATGTGAGAGTTGGACTGTGAAGAAAGCTGATCGCTGAAGAATTGATGCTTTTGAACTGTGGTGCTGGAGAAGACTCTTGAGAGTCCCTTGGACTGCAAGGAGATCCAATCAGTCCATTCTAAGGGAGATCAATCCTGGGTGTTCATTGGAAGGACTGATGCTAAAACTGAAACTCCAATACTTTGGCCACCTCATGCGACGAGTTGACTCACTGGAAAAGACTCAGATGCTGGGAAAGGTTGGGGGCGGGAGGAGAAAGGGACGACCGAGAATGAGATGGCTGGATGGTATCACCAACTCTATGGACATGAGTTTGAGTGAACTCCAGGAGCTGGTGATGGACAGGGAGGCCTGGCGTGCTGTGATTCATGGGGTCGCGGAGAGTCGGACACGACTGAGCGACTGAACTGAACTGAACTGAATGGCTAATTCATGTTGAGGTTTGACAGAAAACAACAAAATTCCGTAAAGCAATTATCTTTCAATAAAAAAATAAATTAAAAAAGACACAAAACTTCTGTCAAAACCCTTAGACTAACCACACTATTGTTTGTGTTCAGCAGAACCAAAACCTCGTGTCCTTTTTTGTTCCAAATGCAGGTGCTATTTATCTCTGTAGAAAACCAGTTAGTGTCTTTTCACTTCTTTTTTGCAACCTCTAGCTCTTGACATCATGCTTCTTTTATGTGGTGAATTTATGCCTACTGGAGTGGTGGCAAAAGAAGTATTAGTGATTTTTCAGTAAATCTTTGGCAGATGTCATATAAAAGTAAGTTGCTTTTACCCTGTATAAAAGTTATGAAGAGGAGTTTGAAATTTTTCCAGAGTGATTATTAAGGTGAGCAAAGTTGGCAGGGGATGTGAGATTATGTAACAGACTTATTAAAATACATGTCTGAGATTTTTTTTTATTGCTATAAGCATCTTTATTTTATGGCAATTTTGAATCTAAATAATGCTGTAGTTGTATAAAGTAGGGACATTAGCCCTAGGGAAAAGGATCCTATTAAGTGAATCTGGATGTATATTTTATAGTCCTGGTGGGGAGGGGAGGATAAACAGAGTTTTAAATTTCAGGCTTAGCCTTGAGCTGGCATGACATGTCTGTATCTTTTTTCCTAGTAGGAAAACTGAATCCAGGTCTCACCACTGTTGAAAAGTTTCTTGAGGGAGGGCTGTTCATGAAAGATTTTAAATAGAATGTGACATGACCTGCCACTGTTCTCCTGGGATTTCTAAAAACATAAGTAATAATATTATAATATTTGCCGTTCAATCTTTATAAGACTCTAAAAAAAGCTATTGTTCCATACACAAATGCCCACATGTTATATAATTCTATTTCTATGAAATGTCCAGAATTGGCAAGTCTGTAGAAAGAAAAAGCAGATTTGTGGTTGCCAGGGGCTGGGGTGGGGGGAAGTTTGGAGGAAATGGGGAATGCTTCCTGCTGGGCTTGAGATTTCTTCTTGGGGAGGATGAAGACATTCTGGAATTAGATAGTGGTGATGGTACATAACTGTGTGAATATACTAAAGACCACCATATTGTACACTTAAAAACTCTAAACTATTTTTTAAAAGGCTCATTTTTGGAAAAAATGAACAAAACAATGACCAAAAAAAGGTGATTGTGCGAATTCCCTGGCAGTCCAGTGGTTAGGACTCAGAGCTTTCCCTGCTAGGCCTGGGGTTTAATCCCTGTTCAGGGAACTAAAATCCTGCAAGCCTCACAATGCAGCCAAAAAAATAAAAACAAAATTTTAAAAAATCTAAAAGGTGATCGTGGTAACAATTCTCTCACTTATGTTCTATCTGAAATGTTATCTGATAACCTAAATAATTCTGGTTTGGGTCTTGAATGTTGTTTTAATTTTTACTTTATTGCCCTGCTCCTGACCTCCACAGGGCCACGATGGGCCTCCTGGAACATTGGTGTGTTCATCTGCATTCGATGTGCTGGAATCCACAGGAATCTCGGGGTGCACATATCCAGGGTAAAATCGGTTAACCTCGACCAGTGGACTCAAGAACAGATCCAGGTACTTACACAACCCAGGAGCGAGTCAACTGCTCCCATACTTCATGTGAAAGTAGTTCCAGATGAGTTTCAGTCAAACTGGGCACAAAGGTGAAGGTGGAGGGAAGTTTAAGTATTCAACACTAACGCCACATTAAAATTTTTTATCTTTATATTTAAGACACAAGTTATTCCACTTATATTTTACCTCCTTCAAAACACAAATACTCTATGGACTAGGACCCCATGGATCCATGAAGGCATGAAGGAGGATCTTTGTATTGTTTTCTAAGGCCCTTGGCATTTTCAGATCTAATGTTTGTAATTTTAGACACTCACTTAAAAAAAAAAGTCCAACATGTATACTTTTAATGTTTTTTATTGCAGAAATGCATATATGAATCCTGCTTGCCGTTAGGTTGGTGGGCCAGGCTGGACTCACTAACTTAAGTGTCTCACACTCAGCCCACCAACCTAATGGCAAGCAGAATTCATATGTGCATTTCTGAAATAAAAAACATTAGTTACTTTAGGTTATCTTTATAGATTCACTGAAGTACTAAAAGATTAGTTATTTTTCAGTTATACTTGACTGTATCTTATGAAGGAAATTACATGCCATGGAGATTGTTGAGAATTTGAAGATGTTTAAAAATCTTGGAATTTATCTCTCACAAATGTTAAGGAGTCTTTCAAAAGCCTAATGAGAAACATATTTGTTGGTAGTACAGTGGATAGGTTAATTACTACTATAAACTCAGAATTGTAGTTGTTCCTAGTTACTGCCTGATTAGGCACTGATCATTGCCTGCCAAGTAGACATTTGGATTGGCAGCTCTATGTCTTGGACTTTCAAATGGGATCTTAAATTACTGTTGAATCAAATATATCTTGTTAGACAAATCTTTCAATAAAAGGAGACAGAGTGGCAGGAAAGACAGCTGTGGAAGGAAACGGTTGGGAGCAGAGCAGAGAGAATCATGAACTGGAAGTCAGAATGTTTAAATCTCGGTTCTGCCACTCCCTAGGTTGGTTCTTCGATTGTAAAATGATGCAGTTGGATAAGAAGCTTTTCAGTTCTTTCCTAATGTGACATTCCTTGTTTCCACATCTCTTTGATTGCAGTGCATGCAAGAGATGGGGAATGGAAAGGCAAACCGACTTTATGAAGCCTACCTGCCTGAGACCTTTCGGCGACCTCAAATAGACCAGTATCTTTTTGGAGCAACTTCGAAGGCTAAATGGTTTTATTGGTGGTGGTGGTGTTGGTAGTGTCTTGGGAGAGTTACGGAAGACTCAGAACCTGTGATCTGACTGGGCCATCTTTATATGTGGATGAGTTGAAGTTTGGCTTTTCCTCTCGCCTGCAACCAAGACATATAGAAAGCCCATGTATACTCTCTAATGTCAGATTGGGGGTGTCACACAGGGGCGACTCATCCAGAAATTAAGACTGCTGTGGTTCACTGTGAATTCTTCCATAGAGTGACATCTCCAATAGTCTTTGGATCTCTGAAACTATTGTTTGATAAAAAGAATAGTTTATTGTGCTATGTTGATTCAGCAAAACTGCCACTAGTTTTTAATGCCTTTTTATGCCCTACCTGAAAGAATTAACTTGTTGACCAGTTAATCCATAACTTTCTTCCCTCAGCCCCTCAAATGGAGATAGCACCCAGCTCATAAAACAAAACTCCCTGAAGGCAGTGCTTCTTAAAATATGGCTTGTAGACTATCTTGATAGAGTTTGATTTTGGTGGGTACAAGGGGAACCTACTAAATGTAGATTTGGAGCCCTGCAGAGGACACCAGATCAGAATCTGGCAGTGGGGCACAGGAGCCCTGTATATTTTTTTAAGGGGCACTCAGATGTCTGTTTCAGTCCTGTTGACTTAAGGACTTTCAAATAGATAACTGACTACTTTACCTGTATTCTATCAGTAGAACAGCCACAGCCTCCACTGATGTCAAAACAAAGAGTGATCCCATTTCTGCTCTCATTACTCTGAAGGAAGACGTAGGAAATGGTGATTCCCTGCAGTAGCCATGAAGGAGGCATTTTAAAGTTTTGGTTAGGGATAAGCCAGGAGAGACAGGAGCCGCATGGGGAAACCAGGCAGAAGGAAGATAGGAGAACAGTGCTCATGGGATACAAATTGATCTTTTATAGTCATTCTGTGAGAAAGATTTGTTTGCTTTATCCTTAATAAACTTCTTGCAGTGCGGTCGAGGGATTTATTCGAGATAAATATGAGAAGAAGAAATACATGGACCGAAGTCTGGACATCAGTGCTTTTAGGGTTGGTTGTAAATCTTTCAAGTTTTTGTTCATAATAAATAACTTGCTTATTAATCAGGCCTGGGGAGAATTTGAAGAGCAGCTACCAAAATACTCTAAGACCACAAAAACAAAAAAAGTAGAATAAAGCCAGCTATTGAATCAAGACCATGAGATATCATGGAGCAAACTTTTGCCTCAGGGATGGACTAACCATCAGTGAATTTTTTACTGTGATCTGAATTTAGATGTCAGTGATTTCTAGTTCCAAATTATTTCTTTATTTGGATATGTTGGGCATACTAGATCAAATAGAATAGTACGTGTACACTTACATACATGTTTGTGCATTTTTTTTTTCTGTAAATGAAGTTACCAAAATTGGTGTAATTCTATCACCAGCGTTTCCTTAAATTTGACCAGCATATATTTCCATTGTGTCAGGGGACTGACTGCCAATGGAACACTTGTTCTTGAGAGGAGTTTTAGGAGACTCCCAGTTGCCAAATACACTTTGCATCCTAGGCATGTGGTTAGATTCTGAAATACAGGGTACAAGAGGAAATGCAACATGGTTTCTAGAAGAATAAAATATGCCTGACTAATGTGACTGCTAGAGGGGAACCTATAAATATGACTAACTTAAACTTCAAAAAGCTTTTGACAAGACTGTAATAAATTTGCTTTGAAATAATCGACTTGTTTCTCTAGCTAAGGAAGTATGGGGAATATGGGATTCTCCAGTTCTAGCAAAAGACCTATCTACCTATCATCTATCCTCTATCTATTATTTATTTTAATGGAACATGTACTAGCCAGTGAAATCATTACATTTACACAGGGCTCTAAGCCCTTCCTGGAGAAGGAAATGGCAACCCACTCCAGTATTCTTGCCTGGAGAATCCCAAGGACAGAGGAGCCTGTTGGGCTGCCGTCCATGGGGTCGCACAGAGTCGGACACGACTGATGTGACTTAGCAGCAGCAGCAGTAGCAGCAGCTCAGCCCTTCCAGATAAAGTCAAACTAATTGGAATTAGCTCAAGACTGATCTTTCGATCTTGTGTGAAAAGGGGCACTAAGCGGTAGTTGATTTCAATGTGGGCAAGTAAGTGCAGGGTAATACATGTAGTTAGGTAACAATAATTCCTTCTCAGCTTTGTATGAAGTACTCTTACGTCACAGTCATCCAGAAAAGGGATGTGTCATAACTCTTCCAAGAAAAGACTTAACCCAGTGTACATTTAGGGCTTGGATGGCATCATCAAAAAGAGTTTGAAACCAAAAGAAACAGACATTTCCTTTCCTTTGTAGAAAACCGTAGTCTGTCTGCTTAGCTCTGTTCATTGTACAAGAACATATGAAATCAGACAAGGTCAAAAAAAAAGGTATCTGAGGTAATTCAGAAGGTAGGAGAAGAGAAAAGAGTTGCTGTATGGAGATATATGGTATTCATTCATAATTATGTTGCTGCTGTACCATGCCCATGAAAGCAGCCTGTTTTACTCACTCAGTGTTTTCACTTAGAAAGGAAATGTTTCCTGTGTGCCAAAGAGCTATTTAAAAACTTTGTATTTGATGTATTTAGACTTTTAAAAAATATCTTTGTGAAGATTTATATGCCAAGAATTAATATTTGCTAAGTGAAGTCATTTAATATCAAATCTAAAAGAAACTGGCTTTGTTGAAGAGTTTTCTTTTTAAATGGGCAGATAAGATGTTTTTAATTTCGAGAAATAAAATGTTCTATATTAAAGTATTACACTATGTATGCAACAAGCATAGCTGCGTGTGCTCTTCATGATTATAATGTCACTTTATAGATAATATGAAAGTTAAAGTGGAAAATCCATGCCTACTCTTACCTTCATAATGACTATCATCCGTGTGTTTCCCCCATTTTCCCCTGTGAGGTTACTTCTTGGAGGCATAATTGTGATGTAGTTGGATAGCATGTCTCCCGCTCTCCTTTAACTTAGCGCATCATGTTTTTACTTGTCACCTGTTTACTTGTTACTTTTCACAGTTTGTAATCATTGCCTCTTGTTCAGTGAGTAGCTAGATCACAGTTTGTTTTACTATTCCCCTCTGTGGCATAAAGGTTAAGTTTTTCTTCGGATATGTTATTCTGGAATGAACTTCTTCTCATCAACTTTTTCCATGTTTTGGATTATTTTTCTTAAGGTATATTACAAGATACAATATTATCTTGGTCAAAGGGTTTCAGTATTTGTCTCTTCGTACTTTTGCCAGTATACTTTTTAGAAGTTGTACTGTTTTATACTGTCTTCTCCGCATTGGATGAGTAGAATAGTTTTACTCCATCCCTACCAATATTTGATAGGTATTAAGATTTTTTTCTCCTCCCCAAAATGGTTTTTTTTTTTGGCAATGCCTCATGGCTTGAAATCTTATTTCTCCAACCAGGTCAAACCTGCACTCAGCATTGAAAGTTCAGAGTCCTAACCTACTGGAGTGCCAGGGAATTCAGCCCAAAAGTGCATTTAAAATTTCACTTATTGCTCATTATCAGGGCTGACCATTTTTCGTGTGTATTTGTTACTCAGTTGCTAAGTGGTGTCCAACTCTTTGTGACCCCATGGACTGCAGCATGCCAGGCCTCCCTGTCCTTCACCGTCTCCCAGAGTTCACCCAGGTTCATGTCCACTGAATTGGTGATGCCATTCAACCACCTCATCCTCTGCCACCCACTTCTCCTTTTGCCTTCAGTCTTTCCCAGCATCAGGGTCTTTTCCAATGAGTCGGCTGTTCGTGTCAGGTGGCCAAAGTATTGGAGCTTCAGCTCCCGTTGTCCTGCATTTTACAAATAAGATTAGTGAGGGCAGGAGAAGGGAGTGACAGAGGATGAGATGGTTGGATGGCATCATTGACTCAATGGGCATGAGTTTGAACAAACTCTGGGAGATAGTGAAGGACAGGGTAGCCTGGCATGCAGCAGTCCATGGGATCACAGAGTCAGACACGACTGAGTGACTAGACAACAAAACCCTCTGGCTAGAAGAGGCAGATGGGGGACTTCAAACTTTATTCATTGTATTTATACAATATCCTTTAATATATATCAAATTACATTTATGTTATGTTGTTCTTTTGATCCAGGTGATAGCCCTGTGGGGTTAGTTCACAGCTCTTATTACTCACATTTTATATATAAGGAAACACTTAACACTTGGCTCATGTTTGTAAGGGAGAGAACCTTTGATTAACGGCTGTATGTCAAGTAAAATGAACATTTTTCACTACTGTACCAAGATGAGCAAGTTAAACTTGGGTCCAAAAGGGACAGCAAACCGGTGAAATGTGTTAACCTCTATAGATAACCCGGTCTGCACACTGACAGTCATACATGGATTGGACAGAACAAGGAGGGAGGTACTTAAGAAATTTGAAAGATGCCTCTCTACAGCCTTGAGGCCATGGTGGAAGAGGCCAGCGCTCAAGCCCCACACAAGACCCTCCCACAGTCCATCAGATTCAGTAGGGATTTGTGTGTCCTTTTGAGGCATTTAGAATGATAATTTGTTGAACTGTTAGTCACTGTGGGGTCTGTTCTTTGTCTTGTTTTTTTAAATCGTCATAGAAAGAAAAAGATAACAAGTGGAAAAGAGGGAGCGAACCAGCTCCAGAGAAAAAAATGGAACCTGTTGTTTTTGAGAAAGTGAAAATGGTAAGTGGGGGAAGTGTGTGTGCTGTGTGGATGGCTTAGAGTGTGCTGACATGTGTGGAGGGGAGGGCAGTGGGGGAGAGGAGAGCACAGCGCACCATTGCGCCTGGGACTAAAAGGGGGCTGCATTCAAATTAGATCACCCACTGCCATTTCTGCTGCTTTCCCGTCGCCTTGTTGCTGCCTGATCTGCTCTGTCACACTGCCTTTGAAGTCCAGATGGGAGCTTGGGAACGACACCTGTCCCATCTGAGCAAGAGGCACATTTCACGGCGGAATGCCAAGGCTCTGTGATACCTTCTGAGCAGATGCTACGTTAGTCCTTCTCTCCTTAGGCCTTCTGTACCTCATTTTCCTGTTGCTGTTAAGAACAGTCCAGGAGCCAGACCATACTAATTCATTTTAAGCCATCCCTTCTGTATTCTCGCTCTGTCATAATGAAGTAGGCACCTTTCTTTTCCCACCGGACACCTTATGGCTGTGGTAGTAGATACTCTAAGATGGGGCTTACCAGGTGGCACTAGTGGTAAAGAGCCTGCCTGCCAGTATAGGAGATTAAGAGACATGGGTTCAATCCCTGGGTCAAAACTCTTAACATAGGAGTTTGGAATCTTGGAAAGAAGACTTTTTACTGTTTTCCTTCGAGGGTCTTTTAGCATCATTCTGAATTGTATTGTCTGCAGAACACAGTCCGTAGTGATGTTGGCAGAGGGAATTAGGTAACCTATAAAATGAGTTTCCTTTGGGTATTAAAGGTTTTCTAATCACTGGGAGAAGTGTTGGCCATTACCTTTTGTACCATAAGACACCTGCCTTTATTCTTTGCTTCTCCTGGGATCAAAAACTGCTGCTTCTGTTGGATACCCTGGTCTGTGGTTGTCTTGGTTTCAGAAAGATCTGTCTCTTTAGAAAGCCAGGCAAGTGCAGATGACAGTTTTGTTTTTCACTTTAGGTTTGATTTCTGCACTATGCCTTCTGATTTGGTTTTTTTCACACAACACTTCCTGAGTTCTGTTTCTTTGGTAACTCTCTTTGAATAACAGCATCCATGCCACAAGAATCCCTGTGGCTTTACGGTTGGAGAGGGGAACAGAGGCTTCAAAAACACCTGCTTATTTCTTTCTGTAACACATTTTAACCCTAGCCACAGAAAAAAGAAGATCCACAGCTACCTCGGAAAACCTCCCCGAAATCCAAAGCTCCGGTGGTGGATCTCTTGGGCCTTGGTAAGAGCTCGACCTTTCCACTCCTGTAATCTCACAAATGTTGATGAATTCTCTGTGATCCTGGGGAGATAGGTAGAGATGGGGTTCTTCAGTTGGTGGCTTCATCACTAAGGTTGTTCCCTCCTATTCTTCCTGCTGTTTTACATCTAAGCAGTTGTTCTAAAAAGTGCTGACATTCTTTAGGGAGACAGTACAGTAATAGAGGAGTGGTTAAGTCCAGTACTGGTTCAGCATGGCCTTTGAAGCCAGAGTCCCAACTCTGCCACTTACTGTCTTTGTGACCTTGGGGAGCTTGCTCAGCCTCTCAACATTACTTTCCTCCTGTAGTGAGGATGATGAGTCTACATCAGAGATGTTGTTGGGAGGACTAAATGAAATAATGCCTCTAAAGCTCTTACTCTTTGCCCCCACACACTGAGCATTCGGCAAGTGTCTGCAAGTCTCACTCGACCAGCACCTGTGAGCCCTGCCCTCGACCCTCTCGTTTTCCAGGTGCATCCTGTTTCTGAGACGGCCCCTTACCTTGTGGTCATTTTCCTCCAAACTTTGGAAACCCTGAGCCAGTGGTTCTGCCCCTTTCAGAAATAGAGCCTATTCGTACTTTTCATAGTACTGATGGCTGCACTTTGTTTCAGTCCATTCCTGCTGAGTATTGGCTGCTTCAGCTTCCAATGTCTGTACTTTTCATTTCTCTCTGAGAATAAATCCTACACAGCTTTGCCCCTCAAATAGCCAGAAGGGAGCCAGCCAGCTCCCTTGCAGTGGTGCTAATGTAGCCTTCAAGCCCAAGTTCCTCCTGTCCTTTGCCTGAGCTACAGGCTTTTCCATTGTGTTCTCGGGAATCTTGTGAGATGCCTCATCCAAGCTGTATGGTTCCAGAGCCTAGATTTCAGGGTCTATGATTGGAGCATGTGGGCCTTCTCTACTTTGTGTCTGGAAGAGAAGAAGGGAATGGGCTTAATAAGCAGGGCTACATTTTAAATTTGGTCTCTCTTTCCAGATGCTCCTGTATCCTGCTCCATTGCAAATGGTAAGACCAGTAATACCCTAGAGAAGGATTTAGATCTTTTGGCCTCTGTTTCATCTCCCTCTTCTTCAGTTTCCAGAAAGGTGAGTCTTGTGGGTGCCTCAGGAGGAAAGAGCATTCTGTCAAGGGTGCTTTTGATAATTTAATCCTGGAATCAAGTCATGCGTTATTGGTGGAATTTGATTTTCTTGATTCTTCCCCTAACCCTGTCATCTCTGTTACAGCCTATTCATTCCATTTTGTCTCTTGCCCAAAAAGAGTGGGCCCTTTATGTGAACTTCTGTTGAAGATGTGTCAGATTGTAAAGGCTAATCCTATAAGTCAGCTCCTCAGCCTGAGTTATTGCCAGAGAGTTTGTAAGGAAAGGCTTGAAACCGTCAATGACTCCAATTTGTGGAATACCTGCTGTATACACCAAGCGCAGTGCTAGGTGATTTTGTGTATCATTTTGTATATTTCACTTATGATTTAAAATATTCACCACAATCCTGCAAAATGGGTCTTCTAGATGAGGAAAGAGTTCAGAAAAGTTACATGACTAGTAAACAGTCATGACTAGTAAACTAGTTACATGACTAGTAAAAGTTACACAACCAGTAAACAGTGGTACTGGCATCTTAGTTCTCTCTGGCTGCATCATTTGTAGGTCATTTTAATTTGTTAGTTTTTCACCAAATCACATTGTTTTGCTAAAGAGCAAAGAATTGTACCAGAGCTTAACTATCAGGTGTTTCCAGATGTTTGTATTGTAAAAGTGTCAGGAAGCTACTAACTCAAGCCATGTTTTCTCAATGCAAATGTTAGAAGCAGCAGAGAGATGAGGGAGGTCCTTACAGAGAACCCCAGGAGGCCCATTCCAATTCCTCCCTGCCCTTTGTCCTAAGGTTGTAGGTTCCATGCCAACCCCAGGGAGTGCTGGCTCAGTTCCAGAAAACCTGAACCTGTTTCCAGAGCCAGGGAGCAAATCAGAAGAAACAAGCAAGAAGCAGCTGTCTAAAGACTCCATCCTGTCACTGTATGGGCCCCAGACGCCGCAGATGCCCACCCAAGGTAGAGCACACAGGGGCCATGGTGGGGTGCCAGGCAGAAACGGGAGGCCTTCCACGCAGGAATTACTTGTTGTGCCGGGGCAGTTGCTCTGGAGGCCCTGACATCATACTCCAAACAAGCCTGAACATGACATTTCTTGTGAAGCCACTGAGTATCAGGAAATAGATATTAATGTAACTCAGAGCCACGCTTCTGTGGAGTCTGGCCTCTGTGAAGCCTGACTCGGGATCTGGATCTGGACCCTAAAGGGGAAGTGCCTGGGTCTGCAGCCCACTGGAAGCCAGAGCAAGTCTTGTAAAGAATCTGTCTGAGGAATTCTAGCTGGAAGGAGCAGCCAGTGAACATTTGGATTGACCTCGTGTGCATTCCTCTTTCACAAATCTATATGTCTGTTCTCTTGGCAGCAATGTTCATGGCTCCTGCTCAGATGGCATATCCCACTGCCTACCCCAGCTTCCCTGGTGTTACACCTCCTAACAGCCTAATGGGGAGCATGATGCCCCCACCAGTAGGCATGGTAGCTCAGCCAGGAGCTTCTGGGATGGTTGCCCCAATGGCCATGCCTGCAGGCTATATGGGGGGCATGCAGGCCTCCATGATGGGTGTACCAAACGGAATGATGACCACCCAGCAGGCCGGCTACATGGCAGGCATGGCAGCTATGCCGCAGACTATGTATGGGGTTCAGCCAGCTCAGCAGCTGCAGTGGAACCTTACTCAGGTAAGCTGCTCCATTTCACTCAGGACAAGAGTTCTGAGCCTTCCTCAAGGCCGTCTTGCTTAGTGTCTGCCCCCTTATCCTTTGAATCCTGATAGTGTAAATGAGATAACGCCAGAGACATTCTTGGGTTTGCTTCATTTATTTATTTACTTTAACAGAAGGTCTATCTAACCTCAGACTTTCTGAGGCATTTTGGGTTCCTGTAGAATAAGGATAATTGCCTGATTCTAAAACTCTTCACACATTCATCAAAACAATCTGTCCAGATAAACAAGAGGTGCCAATAAAAGAACCCATAAGCAACGACTATTGCATCTAATAGAATACTGCAGACCTCAAATTACACGATTATAAACACCAAAATCCAGGGCTTCCCTGGTGGCTCAGTGGTAAAAAATTCATCTGCCAAGGCAAGAGACACGGGTTCAATCCCTGGTCCAAGAAGGTCCCACATTCTGAGGAGCAACTGAGCCCATGTGCCGCAACTATTGAGCCTGAGCTCTAAAGCCCAGGAACTGCAACTACTGAGCCCAAGTGCTGCAAGTACTGAGGCCTGTGTGCTCTAGAGTCTGTGCTCTGCAACAAGAGAAGCCACAGCAGTGGGAAGCCTGCACACTTCAACTAGAGAGTAGCACCTGCTCACAACTAGAGAAAAGCCCTCGCAGCACCAAAGACCCAGCACAGCCAAAAATAAATACATATTTTAAAACACCGACATCAAGCAGAGCCAGCACCACAGAGAGACCGTGTGAAAAGAGGAGAAGAGGTAGGGGGCTCGAGGTGACAGAGCATGATAAAACACCCCCAAGAAAGAGAAAGCCCTGCCCTGGTTAGAGACATGCTAAGAAGTCTTCTGAGACCTGGTGGGGTATTACTCTGGTTACTTGGAGAATCAAAAGCAAAGGACTCGAAATAGATAGGACTATAGGGGGTAGCTTTGGCAAAGCATTGTTTTTAGGAGTGATGAGGATGACTTAGAATGAGGGGGTGCTCTTTGGAGACCTTGTGGTGAAGAAGTAAAAATTGAGAATGACAAAATCAGATCTACTATCCTCCTCCCCACCAAACAGTCATTTCACTTTACTAACGGAAGAGGGCGCTCTTGAACTAAGAAATTTAGTAAGTCTCCCCAGATCCTTTCACCTGTGTGCGTTATTGCTGATTCAGAAAAATAAGGTACTACAAAGAATCCACCTGCCAATGCAGGAGATGCAAGAGATGAGGGGTTTATCCCTGGGTGGAGAAGATCCCCTGGAGGAGGAAATGGCAACCTACCCCAGTATTCTTGCCTGGAAAATTCCATGGACAGGGGAGCCTGAGGGGACTGCAGTTCATGGGGTCACAAAGAGCCAGACACGATTGAACACGCATACACACACAAAAGAAACAGAAAGTAGCAAGCAAAACTATTATGAGAAGAAAATAAAAAATGAAGTCTAAACATCTTGAGGAATGAAAATTCTTTCTCCAAAACCAGTCATGAAGTAGAAGAAAACTGTTACACGATCCTGAATTAAATGTCCTCTAACAAACACTTGCAGGTAAGACAAAACAGCTTGAATCAAAAAGTGAAAAACTTAGAACCAAAATGGACAAATAACTGGAAGTTGTGAAATGAAAGTTTACTGAACTCAGGAAACAAATTGAGAAACGACACAATTATCTTAAAAATAGACTGAATTACAAGTTAGTCAGAGGAGAATAGATTCAACTGAAAATGTATTTGGCATAGAGGAAAGGCATGAAATAGCTTAGAGAAAGGAAGCTAAATATAGAGAGCACTAAAAAGAATCAGAAAGAAAGAACTTAGGCAAAGAAGATCTAACATAAATATGTTTGTTGGGCAACCCTCAAAGGTGGCACTAGTGCTAAAGAACCTGCCTGCCAATGCAGGTTCTCTTAGGTCTGGGAGGATCCCCTGGAGGAGGGCATGGCAGGCCACTCCAGTATTCTTGCCTGGAGAGTCCCATGCATGGACAGAGGAGCGCGGAGGACTACAATCCATTGGGTCACAAAGAGTCGGACAAGACTGAAGAGACTTAGCACTCACACAAAGAAGAAAGATAAAATAGTGGAACAGGATTAATATATTTAAAACTTAATTTAAGAGTGTTTCCTAGAAATAAAGGACTTGAATATAATGTTGAAAGAAACTACTGTGTGTGTATCTGGAAGAACTGACTCAGAATGGTCACCTCAAACATATCGCAGTAAACTTTTAGGCTTTGTATGATAAGAAAAAAAATCCATGAGTCCATATTTTTTTAAAAATGGGTGTGGGATGGAGGGAGAGAAAGCCTTCTTTGCAGAAGAATGACAACTAATAATTATAGAAAGAACAGGGTATTCACATATTTGCAAAGAAATACCCTTCAGATTACTTATTAATTACAATGAAAAAACATATGATGGATACAACCTTAGATAAGTGATCAAACGTAAAATTATCAACAGTGGGGCACATTAGTTTTATGCGTTTCTTGGTATCTTATACGAAGAAGGATATAATATCACTTACATAGAATTTTGGGGGTCTTCCCTGGTGGTCCAGTGGTTAAAACTTCACTTTCCAATGCAGGGGGTGTGGGTTTGATCCCTAGTCGGGGAAGCTGAGATTCCACATGCCTCACAGCCAAAAAACCAAAGCATAAAACAGAAGCAGTATTGTAACAAATTCAATAGACTTTAAAAGTAGTCCACATCAAAAAATATATATATTAGAATTTTTGCCACAAATATTTAACTTGGATCCAATCAGAAGAAAACATGAGATAAATCGAAATTAAAGGATTTTCTCTAAAATAACTGGCCTGGACTCTTCAAATGGTGTTAGGAAAAAATGGCAGGGAAACTCCTCTAGGTTAAAGCAGGCTAAAGAGATGAAAAATGAAATGTAATATATATTAGAATATAGTATTAATGTGAAATATCTTGAGCATGTTCATTGTATTGTGATTCTAGGAAAGTCTTCTTTCATATGAGACCTAAGAGTCTGACTCTTTGCTACCCCATGGACTGTGGCCTGCCAGGCTTCTCTGTCCATGGGATTTCCTAGGCAGGGATACTGGAGTGGGTTGCCATTTCCTTGTCCAGGGGATCTTCGTCTCCTGCATTGACAGGTGGGTTTTTTACCACTAGCACCACCTGGGAAGCTTCTTATGAGATGCCTCCTGATTTATTAAGAGGTGAAATGTCACAATATCTGCAGTTTTCAATGTCTATGAAAATTTTTTTAAAGCTGATACATATGTATATATCAAAGATAAAATAAAGCAAAAATGTTACCAGTTGTTGAATTTAAGGAAAGATGTATGGGTCTCATTATCCTGATCTTTCAACCTTTCTGTAAATTTGAAATTTTCTTTAAAAGTTGATGGAAGAAAAATAAGTTAGCCTTTCTCCTAAAGGAAAAGATCTTATACAGAAAATATACCAGACTTGGGAAATTTAAGGCATTTTTCTTTGATAAACAGTTTCGTCTGTTCACTGCCAGGAGCCAGTCTTTTAATTGAATTCCTAAAGGGGCCTCAACCCCACCCAGGCCTGATCCCACCGACCCTTTTCTCCCAGCAACTTCCTTTCTCATACAGTGAAGACATGTTGGTCTTTTTTTTTTGCCTGCCTTTGTTCTTTCTGAAATGTCCAGTTTCCTTTTCTTTGTCTTCTTTCTACTCGAGCATGCACAGCACTTTCCCTGACACTCTGGATAATGACTTTGCTGGAGAAAAGACAGGAGTGCTGGCTGGCTGGGGGCTTCTCTTTATACTCTCAGGGTTGGCTCCAGCCAGTTCACAATAGGCCCCTTCTTTTCAGAATGAGAGTGAAAAGGAAACAGAATAACCTCCTGTGCCGCTTTTATGTCAGCTCACTCCAGGATTCCCCCTTCCCTTCCCTGAGCGTTAGTCTCAGACAGCAACTCCCTTCTGCAGAGGCCTCCACTGTTGTGGTCTGGTGTCCCCGGAATGATCTGTGCAGGTTCAGGGCAGTTCTGTTCACGACAGAGCTCCCCTTTGTCTCACCCTCCTCTCCCCACAGGCGGAAGGACTTCTTCCCGCCCTTTGCTCTAACTGGCCCCGTGCCCACAGCCTGTCTGAGAGCCTCCTGTCTCTCTTTCAGATGACCCAGCAGATGGCCGGGATGAACTTCTGTGGCACCAACGGCATGCTGAGCTATGGACAGTCCATGAACGGCGGGAACGGACAGGCAGCAAATCAGACGCTCAGCCCTCAGATATGGAAATAGGAACAGCACACCCGGATGACTGCCACTGTCCCCATCGCCCCCTCTCCCTGTGTTTCCTCTTTCCCCATCCTCCTCTCCTGTTTCTCTCTGTTTGGTTTAGAAGTCTCTCTGTCCGGGTCACTTAGGACTTGGCATCCTGCCTAGCCCAACCGCATCCCAAACCTGCGGACCTCTCTGTTGCTTCCTGTCGTAGCTGTCCCCCAGCTGTCCTGATCCGCTCCCCAGCCTCAGCCAGGTTCTCTCCTGGCAGCCGCACCTTAGGAACTGCTGGCAGAAGGCACTTAGACAGGATAGATGTGCACACCTTTGAGCGCCTTTCCCACAAGGTGAAGCTTCCTGTCAGACTCACAAAGGTCTGTTGGGGTTGTATTTTAGGCAAAGAGGGGAGAGTTTCGAGCTCCTTCTATATGTGTTGATAAGTTATTGGGTTGACCAAAAGAATGTTTTGGCCAACCCAGTATTTCCATAGGTTTAAATTTTGGGGGTGAGAAAGGAAGCATCATGCTCCCCTGATTTATGGAAATTAAAAAAGTACTGAAATCGAATTAAATGCTCCTGGAGTCTTAGAGCAGTTTGGCCCCAGCCCTGGGGCGAGGATGAGCAAAAATATGACTCTACTTCATGCTGAATTGTTTCCTGGATCTGAGACTTCAGGACTTGCGGCTTCGGTCAGCCTTTCTTAGCACCAAAGACTCTTCAAAGGTCCCACACGAAGACACATACCCCGTTCCCTGCCTTCATCTGGTAGGGTCTGGCTTTGTGGCTGGAGGACCAGCCCCTCCAGTGGGAATGCAGAGCTTAACGTGTGTACTGCTTATGTGTGTGTATGGATTCCACCTCCCACTCTTTCCTCGTCTGCTCTGGGTATTTTTGTTTTTGTTTTTTTAGTTTTAGGTTTACAACAGAGAGGAGTTAATTTATCGACAGCCTAAAACTGTTGCCAGTTTTTCTTTAGTTAAAAAAAATTTTTACAATCTCATTGGTAGTTCCCTTCCTCCTTTCCCCTCTCCGACCTGCCAGTTGCTGTTTCATACTGGTGTGTCCAGGCTGCCCTGCGCTCCCAACTGTCCAGGTGTATGAGGCAGGGCGCCTGGGCAGCCTTCCTCTCAGTCATCATTCACCCCACTTGAAAATTAAAACAAGAAAACGTTGCTTAAAAGATTTCATCTGTGGGAACCACAACTCCTGGTTGCCTTTCTCCTGTGTATGTGTAAATTCCTTAATAAATATTGCAGGGAAGCACCGCTCACTCGCTTTCACTGTGTGTCACTCGTGGAGGAGGGTGAGTTCTACCCAGGTTTTCTGCTTTCCAGGGGCAGTTCCCTCACTTTCTGTATTTTAAAACATGATTACATTAAAAATGGATAAACAAGGTCCTACTATAGCATAGGAAACTATAGCCAGTCTCCTGGGATAAACCAGAATGGAAAAGAATATTTAGAAAAGAATGTAAATATATATATGTGTGTGTGTGTGCGTATAACTGAGTCACTTTTCTGTACAGCAGAGATTGGCACAACATTGTAAATCAACTGTATTTTAATTAAAAAAAAAAAGCAACAGCATAGGGAGCATACCCAAGAGCCAGGTCAAGACTCAGGCAGTCAGAAAGGTAGCCTTTTTCCAGTGGAATCTAGAGTTGTGAGGGAGTGGACTCTGGATGTCTGTACTGGCTGGAGTCCCAGACCATCAGAACTCATCGGAACTAGAAGTACCCACCACAATAGAAAAACTGAGATTCCCCCCCTCCCACCGCTTTCCTTCCTTCAAGTACACCTTTTGAATACTTCCATGTGTGAGAGCACAATGGCTCAGAAAGCTCTGAGCCAGGCTGCCAGTGTTCATATCCCTTCTTGCTCTGTGACCTGGCTACTAAAGCCCTGTGTATCAGTGTAAAGCTGATACTAAACCCCTGTGTATCAGTATAAAATGGGGCTTGTGTACAAAGAAGCAATTCCTGCGGTACATTTAGCACACAGGGTACTTTGCCCTCAAATATTAGCAAATACTATGTGCCAGGCCTATGTCAACTCATTCAACAAGTGTTTAAAGAAAGCTTTCAATATGCCCAGCACTATCTTAGGCTCTGGAATAAAACAGTGAATCAAAACTCCCTGATCTCATAGGATAGTGTGGTAGGAGAGATGGACAATAAAATAAATGAATGACTTGATTTCAGGTGGTAATAATACAAGGTAAGACAAGATTAGGCGAGAGGGTGGGTATGGGACCATTTGGGTGGAGCAGTCAGAAGGAGGTTACATTTCAACTGAGACCTGAATAAGGAGCCAGTTGTGTGGAGATCCGTAAAAAAAGCAGAGCAAAGGTTGACGTCTGCATTGAAAATGGTTTGGTGGCGGTATTGGTTTGAGAATCATCAGGGTGTGTAAAGCCATGAGACTGGGTGAAGTCGTCTAAGGAGAAAACATGAAGAGAAGAGGACTGAGCCTTAAGGTCCATCAGCTTTTAGAATTTGAAGAGACAAAAAACATTTTGAAGAGAAAGAAATGAATCATAGTCCCTGCTCTTAAGATGCTCACAGAATCATGGGGCAACAGACTTAGAATCTCTTAGACATGTTTATGGGAGCTAGGAAGGTTGAAGAAACCTTCCTAAGGACAGAGGCACTTGAGCTGAGTCCTCGGGGCAAGTTAGGAGTTAACCAGCGAGTGGTGTGGAGGTGGGGAGAATAGTCCAGGCAGATTGTACCATGTGATCAAAGAGAGAGACCCGCAAGAGCACAGAACATTCCAAGAAGCACAGGCAGTTCTGTTTCTAAGGTCTGATATTAGTCAAGGTGTCGTGAGAGGTGGGGCCTAGCTGGGGTTGGACCAGGTCATGGGGGGCTTCCTACAGCCCAGGAATGAGTTTAGCCTGAACTGTGGTAAACAGTGGGGTGACACGGTCAGAGTTTAGATTCAGGCAGCTCACTCTTGCCTTGCTGACAAGATGTGTGAGAAACAAGACCAGATCTAGGGGACCAGAGGAGGGCAAGAGCTGAACAAGGGCCAAGTTATTAGGGGGTGGGAAAAATGAAGCCGCTCAGAACAGCATCTCATGAGGCACGTGAGATGCTAACAGGTGCAGCACAAAAATGCTAAGATAAGCTTGGGAAAGATTGCATGTCATATCAGCTCTTGTACATCTAGAATATAAATATCCAAGTAGAAATGGCTCTGAAAAGTTCCGTGGTAAAGACTTTTTTAATAAAAAATTAGATTATATTTTTTAGAGCAGTTTTAGGTTCAACACAAAATTGATCAGAAAGTATAGAGTTCCCATACACCTCTGTCCCTCACCTAGCCTCCTCCACTTTTGACATTCTGCACCAGAGGAGTACATTTGTTACAATGAACCCATAGCAATAGATCATGATCATCCAAAATCCATAATTTACATTAAGGTTCATTTTGGTGTTGTATAATCTATGGGTTTTAGCAAAGGTACAATGACATGTAGTTATCATTATAGTATCATACAGAATAGTTTCACATCTTGAAAATCGTCTGTGCTCTGCCTCTCCATCCCTTGCTCCCCCACAACTCCTGGAAGCTACTGATTTTTTTTTTCCCCCACTGTCTCCATAGTTTGGGCTTTTCCAGAATGTCATATACCTAGAATCATACAGTTTGTGGCCTTTTTCAGATTGACTGCTTTCACTTAATAATATGCATTTTTGTCTTTCCATGGCTTAATATCTCATTTCTTTTTAGTGCTGGATAATATTTCAGTGTCTGAATGTACCATAATTTATTTTAATCTATTCACTTACTGAAGGACATCTTGATTGCTTCCAAGTTTTGGTAATTATAAATAAAGTTGCTATAAACATCTGTGTGCAGATTTTTGTGTAGATATAATTTCCAAATCTTTTGAGTAATTGCCAAGGAACATGGTTATTGAATCATACGATAAGTGTATATTTAGTTTTGTAAGAAAGTGTCAAGTGTCTTCCAAAGTGGCTGAACCATCCACATTCCTACCAGAGATGAGTGAGTGTTCCTATTGCTCTACATCCTTGCCGGCATTTGGTGTTCTCAGTGTTTTGGGATTTAGGCCATTCTAACAGGTGAACTGAATAGGTGTGTAGTGGTATCTCACTGCTGTTTTAATTTATAATTACCTAATACATAATGTTGAATATCTTTTCATATGTTTGTTTGTCATCTGTATACCTTGATTAGATTAAAATCAAGAACTTTATCAAAAGGTTCAATAAACAGAGTAGAAAAGTTTATCTCCGAGTAAGGGAAAATATCTTTGTTTTTTTATTTCTGGCTGTACCAGGTCTTCGTTGCTGTGAACAGGCTTTCTGTAGTTGCAGTGAGTGTGGGCTTCTCATTGCAGTGCATTTTCATTGCAGAGCACAGGTTCTAGAGCATGCCAGCTTCGGCTCAGTAGTTGTGGCACAAGGGCTTAACTGTCCCAAGGCATGTGGAATCCGCCCAGACCACCCATAGAACCCATGTTCTCTGCATTGGTAGGTGGATTCTTAACCACTGGACCACTAGGGAAGTCCCCCTGGGCGTATTATAAATAGATAAAGCTAAACATTATATTAGGGTATTCCCAGGTGGCTCAGTGGTAAAGAATCCACCTGCCAATGCTGGAGACACAGGAGACATGGATTCAATCCCTGGGTCTGTAAGATCCCCTGGAGGAGGAAATGGCAACCCACTTCAGCATTCTTGCCTGAAAAATTTCATGGACAGAGGAGCCTGGGGGGGCTATAGTCCATTGGGTCTCCAAGAGTCAGACATGACTTAGCGACTAAACACATAGGCATGCATACAAACCTTATCTGGCCAATCCTAAAAGCGAGGATGACAGAAATTCCTTTGTATAATGTAGAGAAAAGATTCCAAAACCCAACGAATCTGAGACGAATTACCAAATATGTCATTCCCTTTCCCAACCTGATGAAACACTGAAGGCATTCCCTTTACCCAATGGCTTGAGACATACTTTGTTACAGAAGTACCAGAATCACTAAAACATGACTTAGTAGGTGTTCTCGGTAGGCCAAGAATACTAGTGAAGTGTACTTCCTATTTTCAGTGGACTTGAGCATTTCCAATAATAGCCTTTAACAGTGGCCCACCTGCAATTTATGATAATCAGAATGGATACCAAGATCTTTGGAGATGATTAATTAATTGAAGCTAGGGACCCAGAAAAATGGCAGCTCACTAAAGCCCCCCACTTGATCTGTATAGCCAAATTTTCTCAGGGTTTGGAGACAGATGTCAATAAGATAGAGATATAGCCTTATATTCTGTTGCTAGACCTGAGTTCACAGCCTACTGAATAATGGAGAGACAGGTGTTCTTGAGGATGGAGCTTGTAAAAGCCCTATTAATGTGTAATATTTATCTTCTGGCTTTCCCCCAGGGGACCCACTACCATTTTATCTCGGTAAATACCCTAGGGAAACTACACAAACACTTGGGTGACAGTTAGACGTTAACTGTTAACTATCGCTACATCCTACTCATAGTATTTTTGCCCCTGTGTCAGAGTGGAAGCATATGGTGATCAGGCAATGATGGAGTTTTGACCTAAGTCAGCCTCACCATAGGCCAAGTGGAATCTTAAACCCCTCCTGTAGCAGTTCCCCCCAGGTTTCTGAGTGTCCAGTTGGAAAAAGATGCCCTCAGCAACTGATAGATTTCTTGCATTGACTTGCTGACCTGCGAAGTAAGGACTTGAAAGAGTGGAGGAAGAGGAAGCCCCTGGAACTCTTCGCTACTGAAATAACAAGCCAATAACAGTACTACATCTCTGGGGGAAATTTAAGAGACCACAGGTCCATTTAACTTGAAGTCTAGCTGGTGCAAAAGATGGATGGGTTTGGGAGAATGACAGTAAATTACGGTAAACTTCTCTGGGTTAATAACTCCAAACTGGGTTATCCTCATTACAGGTGCTATTCTGGAAGGCATCTCCTTTTTGAATTTAATCAGGATAATGCTTGACATGTGACAAGGGTCTATTAACATTATACTTTGAAAGAAGTAATTTATCCCGGTAAACAAAAATATCAGAAACAACCTGCTTCCACGTGATAGAACAGCAGTGTGAGTTTACTACCCAATCTGAGGAATGTGCCGTCTCTTAGATCTATGCAGTAGTTCAGTGTGTAGGAGATTGTATTTTCCAAAGATGGCCTCACCAGCATACACCCCATCCCACATGCTCATCTTATAATCATGGCATTGGCCTTCTTCCACTGAAGAGGTCCATTTTCTCTTCCTTTGAACATGAATAGACCTTTATAACTGCCTTAACCAATAGAATATGGCAGATACTGCCTCACTTCCCAGGCTGAGGTTATACAAGGGCTGTATGGCCTCTTCCTGGTTCTCTCTCTCTCAGGACTCTTGCCCTTCATACCAAGCCAATATATTTTAAGAGAGCTCAGGTCACATGGAGAAGTCATGTGTGGGTTTCTGGTCAACAGCTCTGGCCAGGCCTATGTGACAGTAAATAACCTTCAGATGATTCCAGTTCTTTGCCTTTGCGTCTTCCAGTTAGGCTCCCAACATCATGGTGCAAAGACAAGCTGTCTGCTCTGTGCCCTGTCTGAATTTCTGACTTACAGAAACTGTGAGAGACAATAAAAGATTATTGTTGTTTTAAGCAGTAACTGATAGGCAATCTATCATATAAACTAATCTATAAGGAATCCTGCCACATCAATGAATTATTTGAGGCATGTTGGGCTGATCCTTTTAAAGGAAGAAACAGGTTGTTTTCTGTCCTCTGTATTGAAAAAAGAAGTACTGCACCAGATGAGTCCCTTTGGATTTGTGAAGCATTTACACCATAGTCAGATGTGTTGACCCAACAGATTTTGGGGGTGATGTGAAAAGCTGCCTATTTCAAGTAGAGCCCAGAATGACAGATGTTTCTCTTATTCAGGCTACAGGCACTTCTTCCTCAGCCCTTGCGATTCAGTAGATCAGTAGTAGATCAGGATACTATATGGACCCTCCTACAAGCCCTAAGTAAAGAACCAATAATGGGACTTCCATGGTGGTCCAGTGGCTAAGATTCTGTACTCCCAAAGCAGGAGCCTGGGTTCAATCTCTGGCCAGGGAACTAGATCCCACATGCTGCAGCTAAGAGTTCACGTGCCTCAACTAAAGATACTGCATGCCATAACGAAGTCTGGGTGTAGCCAAATAAATATTAGAAATAAAAAAGAACCACCAAGGAGGCAATTGTGGTTTTCGAAACTAAGCTCTCTTTGGCAAGCAACTCTTCCTACTTGGCCTTGGTGTGGATTGAATGCCAGATCAGGAGATCCCAGGTGCCATGGGCTTCCCTGGTGGTTCAGACGGTAAAGTATCTGCCTGCAATGTGGGAGACCTGGGTTCAATTCCTGGGTTGGGAAGATCTCCTGGAGTAGGGCGTGGCAGCAACCCTCTCCAGTATTCTTGCCTGGAGAATCCCCAGGGACAGAGGAGCCTGGCAGGCTACAGTCCACAGGACCTCAAAGAGTCAGACACAACTCAGCAACTAAGCACAAGACAGCACATGGGACCAGAGCTACCCATAACTGAACCGAGTAATGGCCTGCCTGCATATCCTTGGAGAACCTTCAATGTCAGTATCTTTAGATCTTTTTCTCTTTGGCTGGGTGGAGTCACTAGAGAAGTTTTTCACATTTGCTGCCCAGGGAGTATAGACCTGGGTAGAAGCATTCTGGAAAGAAGACTGGGAGTCTCAAGTTCAGTGTGTAAATGTTCACATATTCTTGCCCTGTTCCCTGTGTTTCCAGCATAGTACCCACCCCTCAACTCTGCCTGCTGTTCTTCAGTTCAGAGACCCCTCTGTTTTATCTTTTCCTTAAGCGACTCCTCCAGTCTCCTGCAGAGATGGTCAAAGGGCAGTCACCTGACTGGAATAATGTGGAGACACTGAGAATCCGCTTCTAACAGACTTACAACCAGTATTCTATGGCTAGCATTGCCTGAACTCCCCATTTTCAGAGGGACCCCTAGGCAACCAGTTTGTTTGATTTTGAGGATTCTGGAATGTAAATTAGGTTGCTTCTTGGCTTTCCCACTGCTCACTAAGGATTCAGCCTCTTCAGGACTCTTAAGGCTGTCAGCACTCATCCATTCGTTGTTCATTTGCCAAGATCTTGTTTTTCTCCTCTCTATTCAATGTATCCTTGGGTTTATGCCTTTGGTTTTAAGTCCTTTTTTCTGCAGTTATGATGGGATTTTTGTGAGGGAGTGGAGCTAAATACATGTGTTCCATCTGCTCCCTTTAACTAGAACTTAAGATGATATGACAAGGACTAAGAAGGCAGAAAGGAGAGGGGATGAGACTCTTCTTTTGGAAAGGGGTGTAGTTTTCCCAGGGAAGAGAGTTATGGACTGACAGCCTCAAGGAAAAGGACACTTGTAGTGTGAGGGTTGTGACTACAGTCCCTGTGAAGTTCAAAGTGCCAAGTACTTTCTTTTAAAGAGAAGTCAAGTTAATTACGATCGTAATTCTGAATTTCCCTGACTCTCCTATAAAAGTTATCATAAAACTGTTCAGTCTGGTTTATGAATCCTGTGAGGGTTTAAGGAAAGCAGGAAGAAGATGGCTTTATTCTGTCCCACTATCTCCCAGGATGGAGGAAGGGCATTAACTTTGAGTGCCCACCCCCTAGCGAAAGCAATAGATCCTGGAAGATCATTCCAAAGAGGACAAGAGAAGAAAGAAAATCATCCGTTTACACTCATGTGTTAGTGAAGGTTGTTTCTTTGAGGAGAAAGAACTCCAGCAAAATCCTAAATTATTTAAGTGGAGTGACAAGTTGGTTTATAAACCAAATGAATTCGTTGGAAGCAGAAGCTCAATGCTGGGGTGACTGTGACGCTGAAAGACAATTTTTATTTTTAATTTTTTATTGTGGTTGATTTAAAATGTGTTGATTTCTTCTCCGTAGCAAATTAACTCAGTAATACAAATTATACATTCTTTTTGATATTCTTTTCCATTATGGTTTATCCCAGAACACTGAATATTGTTCGCTGTGTTATACAGTGGTACCTTGTCTGTCCATTCAATATGTTACAGTTTACTTCTACTAACCCCAAACTCCCTGTCTATCCCCCCCTCCCATATATGAAAGTACACAAATTGTAAATGTGCTTGTATTTATTTTTAATGTGTGTTAGGAGAAATAGAGTTGGTACATTAAATATAGAATATAGGATATTATTGCTTTGGATGAGGGTAGTGTGCACTGGTAAGGCACCCACTTTACAGGGACTGCATGGAAGTACCCTGGTGGTCCAGGGGTTGAGACTCTGCTCTTCCACTGCAGGGGGTGAAGATTCAGTCCCTGGTCCAGGAACGAAGATCCCACATGCCACACAGTGTGGCCAAAACAAAACCAAAAAATACAAAGACCGTATGACTTGTAGGATCACTGTTCACGCCTTCAGTGACTGTCTGATTTGGGTTCCCTCAGAAACATACTCTGACAAAGGATTGGGCCCAAGTAGTTTATTTGGGGAATACCGGTAGGAAATGGGGGAGGGAGGTGGAAAGGAAGGTAGCCAGTAAAAGGTACATTATTAAGCTCGTTACCTCTGTGGGAGTGTTGTGTGCTTAGTCGCTCAGTCGTGTCTGACTCTTTGAGACCCCATGGACTGCAGCCTGCCAGGCACCTCTGTCCATGGGGATTCTCCAGGCAGGAACACTGGGTTGCCATGCCCTCCTCCAGGGGATCTTCCCAACTGAGGGATCAAACCCAGGTCTCCCGCATTGCAGGTGGATTCTTAACCATCTGAGCTCCCAGGGAAGCCCCCTCTGCAGGAGACTGGAGTTTGCTGCTGCTAAGTCGCTTCAGTCATGTCTGACTCTGTGCGACACCATAGATGGCAGCCCACCAGGCTCCACCATCCCTGGGATTCTCCTGGCAAGAACACTGGAGTGGGTTGCCATTTCCTTCTCCAATGTGTGAAAGTGAAAAGTAAAAGTGAAAGTGAAGTCGTTCAGTCTTGTCCAACTAGTAGTGACCCCATGGACTGTAGCCCACCAGGCTCCTCTGTCCATGGGATTTTCTAGGCAAGAGTACTGGAGTGGCTTGCCATTGCCTTCTCCAAAACTGGAGTTTAATCTCACTGAAACTCTGGGAAACTGCATAATAACCTCAGAATCATGCCATCTAGTGGTGAGCAGTCAGCTGCTGCTACTGCTGCGTCACTTCAGTCGTGTCCGACTCTGTGTGACCCCATAGACAGAAGCCCACCAGGGTCCGCCGTCCCTGGGATTCTCCAGGCAAGAACACTGGAGTGGGTTTCCATTTCCTTCTCCAATGTGTGAAAGTGAAAAGTGAAGTCGCTCAGTCGTGTCCGACCCTTAGCGACCCCACGGACTGCAGCCTACCAGGCTCCTCCATCCATGGGATTTTCTAGGCAAGAGTACTGGAGTGGCTTGCCATTGCCTTCTCCGATGGTGAGCAGTCTGGATACTGTCAAACCAACTGATGAGAGTCACTGGTTGAAAGCTGGTGGTGGGGGTGCTTGTATGTCTGTTCAGTTGTGTCCAACTCTTTTCAACCCCATGGACTATAACCTGCCAGGCTCCTCTGTCCATAGGGATTCTCCAGGCAAGAAGTGGGTTGCTGTACCCTCCTCCAGGGGATCTTACCAACCCGGAGACTGAATCCACATCTCCTGTGTCTCCTGCATTGCGGGCAGATTCTTTACCCACTGAGTCACCTGGGAAACCTGGTGGTGGGGGTCGTGGGAGGGTAATCAGTGTTAATTCCCTGCCCAGCTGCAGAGATGCAAATACAGGCAGCTGGCATCGCTGAAGCACACTGGAAAGTCTAGAAGGTATGCATACGACACAAACAGCATCGGCTCCTGCAACTAAACTTACCATTGTGAGTGCTTGGAAGTGTTGATAGTATAGATTATTATGAGTGCTAGCAGAGATTCTTCCTGCATTTCCCCCATCATTCTTCTGCTGGAAGTTGACAATTATTTGTGATGGAAAATACTTATAAATTGCAATTGGGCCTCATTCTGTCATTACTCATAATGTTAATTTCTTTTTGACCCTATCAGAAATCAGTGGTGAAAATGGTAATTCTAAAGGATAAGGCTGAACATTGTAATAGAAATGTGAATAACAGTGGTGATTTGAATAAAATTTACTGATGGAAAAGATTAGTTTTCATTCTAATCCTAAAGAAGGGCAATGCCAAAGAATGTTCAAACTATCATACAGTTGTACTCATTTCACATGCTAGTAAGGTTATGCTCAAAGTCCTTCAAGCTAGGCTTCAGTGGTACATGAACCAAGGACTTCCAGATGTACAAGGTGAGTATAGAAAGGCAGAGGAACCAGAGATCAAATTGCCAACATTCCTTGGATCACAGGAAAAGCAAAGGAATTCCAGAAAGACACCAACTTCTGCTTCACTACTATGCTAAAGCCTTTGACTGTGTAGAGCACAACAAACTGGAAAATTCTACAAGAGATGGGAATACCAGACCACCGTACCTGCCTCCTGAGCAACCTGAATGCAGGTCAGGAAGCAACAGTTAGAACTGGACATGGAACAACAGATTGGTTCCAAATAGGAAAAGGAGTACATCAAGGCTGTATATTGTCACCCTGCTTATTTAACTTATATGCAGAGTACATCATGAGAAATGCTGGGTTGGAGGAAGTGCAAGCTGGAATCAAGATTGTCGGGAGAAATATCAATAACCTCAGATATGCAAATGATACCATCAAAATCAATGCGGATGGTGACTGCAGCTACAAAATTAAAAGATGCTTGCTCTTTGGAAGAATAGCTATGACAAACCTAGACAGTGTATTAAAAAACAGAGACATCACTTTGTCGACAAATGTCCACACAGTCAAAGCTACAGTTTTTCCAGTAGTCATGTACAGATGGGCTTCCCCAATACCTCAGTTGGTAAAGAATCCACCTGTAATGCAGGAGACCCCGGTTTGATTCCTGGGTCGGGAAGATCCCCTGGAGAAGGGATAGGCTACCCACTCCAGTATTCTTAGGCTTCCCTTGTGGCTCAGCTGGTAAAGAATTTGCCTGCAATGCGGGAGACCTAGGTTCAATCCCTGGGTTGGAAAGATCCCCTGGAGAAGGGAAAGGCTACTCACTCCAGTATTCCAGCCTGGAGAATTCCAATCTTTCACTTTTGCTTTCATGTAGGGATGTGAGACTTGGACCATAAAGAAGGCTGAGCACTGAAGAATTGATGCTTTTGAACTGTGGTTCTGGAGAAGAGTCTTGAGAGTCCCTTGGACTGCAAGAAGATCAAATTAGTGAATCCTAAAGGAAGTCAACCCTGAATATTCATTGGAAGGAATTTTGCTGAAGCTGAAGCTCCAATACTTTGGCCACCTGATGTGAAGAGCCCACTCATTGGGAAAGACCCTGATGCTGAGAAAGATAGAAGGCAGGAGGAGAAGGGGGTGACAGAGGATGAGATGGTTGGATGGCATCACTGACTCTACGGACGTGAGTTTGAGCAAACTCCGAGACATGGTGAAGGATAGGGAAGCCTGGACTGCTATTGTCCATGTGGTTGCAAAGAGTCGGACACAACTGAGTGACTGAACAACAAGCCATCCAATCTGAGCTATTTGGTTGTAGCAGCCCAAGCAGACTACTACGGTTCCCTAAATGGCTAACTAGTTGTCTTCACGACACTTAATGAATAATCATCATCACTTTGCTAGGTTGAAATCCCACTTTTATAATGTATTAAATTTAAGTACACTAACAAGTCTATTTGGAGGGTTTCAATTTAATTTTATTAATTTAAGAGTATATTTTGGTGCTGGTTTTATCTTATTTTCATTATCAAGCCTTGTATTATATTGATAAAACAATTTATACCAGTTATATTGGTAGGTCAAGTCTGACATCATTATTGTCAGAAAATTTTATTGGCCTTTCTGGAATACTTACCATTCCTGCTAAACTTTAAATCATTTAACTGATAAAAGGAAAAGTTGAGATTTTGACTGGGGAGCATTAAAGTGGAGGAAACTGACATATTTAGAAAGTTCTATTCCAATTCATGAACATGATGTACATCACTATTCTATTTAAATCAGTAATTTTTGTCACTTTATTGATAATGTCCTGCATAATTCTTATTTATTCTTAGCAATATTTTATTATGAAAACATTCAAACATACAGGAAAGTTGAAAGACTTTTACAGTGAGCATCCATGTACCACTACCTAGACTTTACCATTAATGTTTCATTATATTTTATGCTGTGGTTTTGTTGAGTAGCAGGTAGAAGAGCAGACTGCTTGGATTTATCACTTGCAAGCTGTATGATGCAGGACAAATTACTTAAATTCTCCAAACCTCAGTTTTCTTATCTTCAAATTGGGAATAATAATAACATTTACCTCAAGAGGTTGTTATGAAGACTACATTGGTTAAAATACATAATGCACTTGGAACAAAGCTTCATACTCTGTAAATACTACATGCTAGTGTGTTAGTCTGCTTGGGCTGTTATATAGACTGGGTGGCTTAAACAATGGAAATTTATTTCTTCATAATTCTGAAAGCTAGAAGTCCTAGATCAAGGTCTGGCAGGATCAGTTTCTGATGAGGGCTCTCTTCCTGGTTGTACATAGTGACTTCTTGCTAAATTCTCATATTAATTTCCCTCAGTGCCTGCCTTCAGAGATAAGCCCTCTGCTGTCTCTTCTTGCTGCTGCTGCTGCTAAGTCACTTCAGTCGTGTCCGACTCTGTGTGACCCCATAGGCAGAAGCCCACCAGGCTCCCCCGTCCCTGGGATTCTCCAGGCAAGAACACTGGAGTGGGTTGCCATTTCTTTCTCCAATGTGTGAAAGTGGAGAGTGAAAAGTGAAAGTGAAGTCGCTCAGTCGTGTCCGACCCTTAGCGACCCCACAGACTGCAGCCTACCAGGCTCCTCCATCCATGGGATTTTCTAGGCAATAGTACTGGAGTGGCTTGCCATTGTCTCTTCTTAAAAGGACACTAATCCTATGGGATCAGGGTCCCACCCTTATGATCTCATTTAGCCTTAATTACAGAGAGTCCCTGACTTATGATTTTTCAACTTTACAGTGGTGTGAAAGTGATATGCATTCAGTAGAAACTATAATTTGAAGTTTTACTTTTTTCCTGAGCTAGCAATAATCAGTATAATACTCTCTTACAATGCTGGGCGTTGGAGAAGGAAATGGCAACCCACTCCAGTGTTCTTGCCTGGAGCATCCCAGGGATGGGGGAGCCTGGTGGGCTGCCGTCTATGGGGTTGCACAGAGTCTGACACAAATGAAGCAACTTAGTAGCAGCAGCAGCACAATGCTGGGCAGTGGCAGGGAGCCTCATCTCCCAGTCAGTCACAATCACAAGGATAAACAACCAATACACTTACAACCATTCTGTACCTACACAACCATTCTGTTTTTCACTTTCAGTATAGTATTTGGTAAATTACATGAAATATTCAATACTTTATTATAAAATAGGCTCTGTGCTAGATGATTTTGGCCAACTATAGGCTAATGTAGGTGTTTTAAGCACATTTAAGGTAGGCTAGGCCAAGCTATGATGATGATGCTAGGTAAGGTGATTCATGGGGTCGCCAAGAGTCGGACACGACTGAGCGACTGAACTGAACTGAAGGTGTATTAAATGCATTTTTGACATACTGTATTTTCAATGTACTATGGGTTTATCCAGATGCAACCCCATCATAAGCTTAGGAAGGTCTGTACTTTCTTATTCCAAATATAGCTACTCTGGGGGTTAGAGTTTCAACATATGAATTTGTGGGGCTGGTTGGGGAGACAGACATTCAGTACATAACAGCTAGCAATGACGTTGCTTTATTCTGTTTTCTAAATTGTTGCTTTTGTAAGCTATCGATGTAGAAGACAAGACAGTATTAGAGTATAATCATTTCTGCAGAAAATACACAAAAGACATGAAAAAAATGGTGTGTGTTTAGGTGAGTCTGTGCACCAAACGTTAGCAATGGTTACTCTATTTGGTGAAATTATAGGTAATAATTATTTTGTGTTTTGTGGTATTTCAGAAATATAAGGAAAGCAATTAACGTAAGTACTTCTTGAATACTAGAACAAAAATCTACCTAATCGTTGTTGTTCAGCCACAAAGTCGTGTCTGACTCTTTTAACGAAACACTGGATTCCATTCCACTTTCAGTCTTTTCTATGTACATATTAAATGAAAGTGGTATGGATCATTTTATACCAATGTTGTTTCGGCAAAGAAGAGATACAGATGTTTTTCTTTGTCAAGGGTTTCAAATCTCCCCGCGGAAACATTCACAAGTCTACGATCGGGAGAGGAAAGCTGGTTCTGTTCAGTAGTCTTTGGCGCGGCCAAGAAGATAGGCTCCGTCTCCTTCCTCAGGAGCGGGCTTGCCTTTCGCTGGGTTTGAGCCCCAGGCTGCAGGCAAACCAGAGTGATGGAACCGCATTCCGGGGCGCATCCCGGAGAGCATCCCCTGAGGCGCCCGCAAGCGGGCTGGCTGCCCGGGAGGACGCAGGGAACCGCGCGCCGAGGCTGCTTGCCGCGCAGGCGCATCGGCCAGGGCTGCGCTACGTGGGAGCGTCTTGTCCCTGCGCGGTGAGCGGTCAGCGGCAGCCGGAGGGCTAGGGTGTGCGGTCAGAGCAGGAGAGAGGGGTGAGCCAGGGCGCCCTTGGGTCTGGAAAGCGGACAAGCCGGGAAGCGGCCGCCTCTGCCCAGCCAGGGTCACGTGTGGCTCGAGGTGTGCTCCTAGCCCCTGAGTCAGGCTCACACAAAGGATGCGAGGACTGGGCCAAACCGGTCCATCTTTGGAGAAAGGTTTTCATCCCCATTTACAGAGGAGGAAACGGGATCAGTGGGATTGCGTGGTTTGCCACAGCCGACAAGTGAAGGAGCTGGATTCAAACCCAGATCCTTTTTGATTACAAATCGCAGACTACTTTAAATGTGTTGTCGTTCAGTCGCTAAGTCGTGTCTGACTGACTCTGCAGCACTCCAGGTTTCCCTGTCCTTCACTATCTCTTGGAGTGTGCTCAAACTGGTGTCCATTGAGTGGATGATGCCATCCAACTATCTCATCCTCTGTCACCTCCTTCTCCTGCCTTCTATCTTTCCCAGCATCAGGGTCTTTTCCCACGTGTCCAGTCTTCACATTGGATGGCCAAATTATTGGAGCTTCAGCGTCAGTCCTTCCAATGAATATTCAGGTTTTATTTCCCTTAGAATTGACTGATTTGATTTCCAAGGGACTCTCAACAGTCTTTTCCAGCACCACAGTCCTAAAGCATCAATTCTTCATTGCTCAGCCTTCTTTATGGTCCAGCTCTCACATCTGTACATGACTATTGGAAAAACCATAGCTTTGACTATATGGACTTTTGTCAGCAAAGTGATGTCTCAGCTTTTTAATATGCTGTCTAGGTTGGTCATAGCTTTTCTTCCAAAAATCAAGCATCTTTTAATTTCATGGCTGCAGTCACCATCTGCAGTGCTTTTGGAGCCCAAGAAAATGAAATCTGTCAGTGTTTCCCCTTTCCCCCCATCTATTTGCCATGAAGTGATGGGACCGGATGCCATGATCTTAGTTTTGTGAATGTTGAGTCTTAAGCCAGCTTTTTCACTCCCTTTTTTCAACCCTCATCAAGACGCTCTTTAGTTCCTCTTCACTTTCTGCCATTAGGTGGTATAATCTGCATATCTGAAGTTGTTATTATTTCTCCTGGCAGTCTTGATTTCAGCTTGTGGTTCATCCAGCCTGGCATTTAGCATGATGTACTTTGCATGTAAGTTAAATGAGCAGGGTGACAATATACAGCCTTGACATACTCCTTTCCCAGTTTTGAACCTCCGTTTTTCCATGTCCGGTTCTAACTGTTGCCTCTTGACCTGCATACAGGTTTCTCGGGAGGCAGGTCAAGTGGTCTGGTATTCCTATCTCTTTAATAATTTTCCACAGTTTGTTGTGATCCACACAGTCAAAGGCTTTAGCGTAGTCAATGAAGCCTAAGTTTTTCTGGAATTTCTTTGCTTTTTCTGTGATCCAGCAGATGTTTGGGTTTTGTTTTTTTTTTTAATTAACAAGCCAAAGTAATTTTGTTACATAAATCAACCCATTTATGATAGGCTACCAACATTATCAAATGGTGGTGCTTCTACTGGTCCTTTAATTCCTTCAGTCTTCTGATGGCAGACAATACTGTGACAGCAGTGAAGTGGTGTTGTAGGTCTTGGCACCACCAGCTACTGTTTTCATGCAGGAACCACAGTGCCAAATGCCCACAGCTTGTCTCTGCATCTTGGTTTTGCCTCAGAAGGAGCAGGTATTCTTGGCGTGCTGGCTGATTTCAGTTTTCTTCATCATTTTCCTGAGGGAGGCACCATAACGGGTGGTGTATTTACCAACAATTCCAACCTTCTTGGTACATTTTACCATTTTAACACAACCTAGGTCTGAGCCCAAGAGCAGATATTGGTATTTGATCTCTGTTTCTCTGCCTTTTATAAGTCCAGCTTGTACATCTGGAAGATCTTGGTTCACGTACTGTTGATGCCTAGTTTGAAGGATTTTGAGCATTACTTGACTAGCCTGTGAAATGAGTGCAATTGTATGGTAGTTTGAACATTCTTTGGCATTGCCTTTCTTTGGGATCAGAATGAAAACTTACCTTTTCCAGCCCTGTGGCCACTGCTGAATTTTCCAGATTTGTAATTTCTAAATTACTTTAAGGTTAGTACTGCCTAAAACAAAGAATTGGGTTTTATTAATTCCTTTATGCTTCTAGACACCAGCAGTGTTTTGGACCGTGTGGGTTGTGCCTATCCATGATCTCCGTGTATCTGTTGTAAAAGAAATTTTCATTGATTGGTGTAAGTTCTGACCATGTGATTGAACTTCCTAGATCCTTTCACTGACACTGATGTTTTCTGCCCATCATGGTGATTGGGATTAAATACTTGGAGCCTCCAGCTGCCTGCTGAGGAGACAGATGGAGGCAAGGAAGGGAGGTGTTCCTTGAGAGCCTAGAGAGTAAAACTGTCCAGACTCTGGATTTTGGTGCTGTTTGTTCCCCGGGTTCCTGAGAGTGGAGGACACCTGTGCAGTTGTAAAGCCTCCTGTCAGAGACTCTGGCAGTTTCCTCATCAGAAAGTGGAGAAGCCCAGTCAGGACTCTGCCCTGTGGGTGGAGCCAGAGTTCCCCAGAAAGAGTGCTGAAGTCACCATGCTACAGTGACTCCTGATCACCTTGCCCAGCGAGGCCAGCACCTGGGTGAAGCTGCACCATCCAAAGAAGGCCGTGGCGGGGGCGCCCCTGTGGGGGGACGTGACTGAGATGTTTAAAGAGCAGGGTGAGATTAGACTGCTGGGTGGGAGGGAGGAAGACCACCGTCCTCCAGAGTGGAAAGGAATGTCGACATCCGAGCAGAAGCATCTGCTGGGGAGGCCGTTGGGTAAAAAGCCTCTGGAGTTCTTTATTGCTCCTGGCCTGAGCTTTTCCTATGCAGTAGTGGTTAATTCAGCCC
Organism: Moschus berezovskii; assembly: GCF_049115385.1. Classification (NCBI taxonomy): domain Eukaryota; kingdom Metazoa; phylum Chordata; class Mammalia; order Artiodactyla; family Moschidae; genus Moschus; species Moschus berezovskii. The sequence goes on from NC_142463.1 coordinate 15,043,170, forward strand.
CAAACCAGTATTTTAGTGTCATGACTGTGTATGTTATTTCTTTTTAACTTCCCCGTAGGTGTGTGAGGCTGGGAGAACTTGCCTGATTTTCCATATTTTACAGTGAGGAAATGTGAATCAAACAAATGACCTGTCCAGGTGCTGGGTATGTATGTCAGAAGTAGAAGGCAGGAGGGAAGGTACCAGGTGAGACTGGAGTATCTTGTGCTCAAATATCAAGGAAGAGCTCGGAGACTAATGGACCTGTGTTTGAAGGATGCAACAGCCCAGTTCAAACTGGGGGCAGTTTAAGTATCCTGATTGATTGTAACACCTTAAATAAGTAAAATCCCACACATTCATGATGATACTTAAAATAGAGGAAGAAGAGGGGAGAACACTCATCTGTCAACATTGGAAGTGATTAAGACACTGATTTTCTTACTTTGAAAATATATTATTAGGGGAATGAAGGATGCATTGACCTTGCTTTTTAAATCCTTTTCAGAAAATACCTTCCAGTAATGAATGTGTAAGGAATGGTGGGATATTTTACTGTAAATGAAATAATTGGAAGATTGATGGGGAATAGGATATTCACAAGGTGTCAAAGTGTGACCCCCACAAATGAAATGAAATGAAAGTTGCTCAGTCATATGCGACTCTTTGCGACCCCATGAACTATACAGTCCGTAGAATTCTCCAGGCCAGAATAGTGGAGTGTGTAGCCTTTCCCTTCTCTAGGGGATCCTCCCAACCCAGGGAAGATCTCAGGTCTCCTGCATTGCAGGCGGATTCTTTACCAGCTAAGCCACAAGGGAAGCCCCAGAATACTGGAGTGGGTAGTCTATCCCTTCTCCAGAGGACCTTCCCGACCCAGGAATTGAAGCAGGGTCTCCTGCATTGCAGGCAGATTCTTTACCATCTGAGCTATAACCCCCCACAGATCACTTGCTAAATGTCAGGGAAAGAACATACTTTTCCAGTGGCAATATCTGGTGGTCACTATCTTAACCAAGTTTTCCAGTGATGGGATGACCTGACATTTTGTGCCTTCTGGGTCATATAATATAAAGCACATGGTATCACCCATAATATATCCCTTCCTAAAATGTTTAACTTGATCCAGATTAGACTTAAAGGCTGACCTTCTGGTTTAAAGAAAATACAGGGGATGGAGAAGTAAGATAAACCTAACCATGAGGATACAGTAAGACAATACCAGTGTTTTAAAAGTCACTGTCATGAAAAAAATAAGAGAGGCTTTGAATAACAGCCACTTGGAGTGTGTGAACCTTGGTTGGCTCCTGGTTTGGAAAAAATCCAGGATAAAAGATAGTTTGGGAACAGTTGAGGAAGTCTGAATATTTACTGAATATTTGGATGGATATTAACTCTCTGAACTGAGATAAATGGTATTATGGCTCTGCAGGAGAAGATTCTCTGAAGTATTCAGGGAGGAGGTATCATGATAGCATGTATAATCTTAGTTCCCTCACCAGGGATTGAATCCATGCCCCTTGCAGTGGAAAAGTGTGGAGTCCTAACCACTGGACTTCCATGGAAATCCTATGATTTCTGCAACTCTGAAATGGCTCAGAAAAAAATATAGATAAATGAAGTAAATATGGTAAATGTTAGTGATTATTGCAGAGAAGGCAATGGCAACCCACTCCAGTATTCTTGCCTGGAGAATCCCAGGGACGGGGGAGCCTGGTGGGCTGCCGTCTGTGGGGTCGCACAGAGTCCGACACGACTGAAGCGACTTAGCAGCATCAGCAGTAGCAGCAGTGATTACTGAATGTGGGTGGAAGATATATGGGTGTTCAGTATTCATGATAAAAAGTTAAGGGAAAAATGCAAGGACAATAAATCATGTGCTTTTAAAAAAAATTTGTCCAACCAAGATGGGTTTATTCAGAACCAGCAGAGAATTGCAATTTATGGTCTGCAACTACTGTGAACCATGTACAAGTCCCCAGTGATAAGGATAGGAGAATACTTTTATAGAGAAAAAGGAAGTTGGGAGAGCTATAGTTAAAAATAGTCCATAGCTTTTCGCTGGCTGAATGCTTGCCATGAAAGAAGAGGAATCTCTTCTTCCTGTTAGACTCTGCTGTCATTGCAGAGTATGAGAGCTCCCTCTTCTGGTCTCCCAATTTTATTTAATTGAGTGAGTGGAAGTCCCTCAGTCTGTGTCCGACTCTTTTTAACCCCATGGACTATATGGTCCATGGAATTTTCTAGGCTACTGGAGTGGGTAGCCTTTCCCTTCTTCAGGGGATCTTCCCAACCCAGGGATCGAACCCAGGTCTCCCGAATTGCAGGCAAATTCTTTACCAGCTGAGCCACTAGGGAAGCCCTTTTTAAATTGAGGTTTCTGTTAATTTCTACATTTCCTCCTTTTGACCAAGATCTTCCTCTGGAAACTTGGTTAGTCAAGAGTCAGGTTTTCTAGTTTCATCAGCCCTTTTGTCCCTCAATGTCAAGAAAGTTCTTTCTGGAGTAGTGTCTTACATCAGAGGGAAAGTATACAAATTTGAAGCCTATTAAGGTCAATTTGAGTAAAACGAAGGGGTAGGAGGGAGAACTCTCAGGCACTTTTTATCTAAAGTGCTTATGTTATCAAGATCATAGACATTGGAGATTATCTGAAGCATTATGTCATCATTACAGCTTTAGTGATGAACTTCCAACATCCTGGTCTGGATATGTTGGGAAAGCTGTCTCATCTATCTCTCACGATATTGTCTGCTTCAGTTCTAGGAAATATTTACTTTTAGGTCACCAGATGATATGCATTTCTACTTAGTGTCTGGTGCTTTTTTTAGGTATGTCACGTGACTACAGGAGTCTATTCCCTGGAGTGTAGTGGCACAAGGATTGGTTAGCAATACCTGTTAGGAGCCTTTCTAGGGATATTACAGAGAGTTTTTGGAGGTGTCTTTCCTAATGGATGAAATCTCCATTCTACAGTGTGATGCTTAAGATCTTCATCTTCCAAGGGAGCACTGCTAGTGTTGGAGGGTCTCCTGTAGAGATGTGGGCAGAATTGGCTCTCCAGGGGGACGGGAAAGTACCCCTTGGTGCAAGCCTTCTTGGAGGTCACAGTTAGCCCTACTATCTCATGTGCTTTAATTACAAGTTGTTTTGTTTTGCTTTTTTCATTTGTTTGCCTCTTGTGGGATCTTAGTTAACCTGACCAGGGATTTAACCCTGTCCCTCAGCAGTGAAAGTGCAGAGTCCTGACTACTGAACTACCAGGGGATTCCCTAGTTCATATATTTTTTTAAAAGATTTATTTATTTATTTATGGCTGTGCTGGGTCTTTGTTGCTGCACACAGGTATTCTCCAGGTGTGGTGAGTTGGGGCTACCTACTCTCTAGATGGGGTGTGCAGGCTTCTCATTGTAGTGACTTCTCTTGTTGCAGAGCACAAGTTCTAGGCGCTTCAACAGTTTCAGCTTGCAGGCTGCAGAGCACAGGCTCAGTAGTTGTGGCATATGGGTTTAGTTGCTCTGTGGCATGTGGAATCTTCCCAGACAAGGGATCAAACTCACGTCCCTTGCATTGGCAGGTGGATTCTTGACCACTGAGCCACCATGGAAGCCCCATATTTTTAACATGTCAAATTCAGCCAGTATTTCTCGAATTCTAGTAGCCTGGCAGGGTGTTATACCTAACTAGCAGATGGGAAGAAGTGAACCAGATAAAGTTTCTACACATATACTTATACTCAATTAAAAGATATAATTATAAAAATAAATATAATAGGAGGCAGCCTGAGATACCAGAGTACAGAGAAAAAACAAGCTTTGGGGAATCCAGGGGAGAGGAAGTTTTTTTCTCATTAAGGGGATCTGAGAAAACGTCACTTGAACTGATCTAGAAGGATACTTCAGTTTTTCACTGAGTAGGCCTCGGGGGGGAAGTTCTGAGCTGGGTGCTATTAATATATAGTTCGTTCAAAGAGTGGATTATGTGGTAGGTGTGTCCAGTGTTTAGAGGCAAGAAATACTTAGAGAAATAGCTTTGGACTGTTTGTGGAGGATCTTGAAGTCTATGATATGATAAAGTGTTTGGATTTTTCTTTCTTGTAGTGGGAACGTTTGAGGATTTTTGAGGTAGGTCTGTGCTTTTGGACCTGGTCATTGGGAAACATTAATCCCGTAATCAATGCGCTGCAGATCCTCCCAGTAGGAGGCTCCAGTCTGCTCTTGAGTGGCTCTGAATGTCCCTCTTTGTGAATGTATTGAGAGAGGGGCTGTATTCAGCAGGTCTGCAGGAAGTTTTTCTATTAAGGGGGATTTGGAGAGGTGCAAACTTCATAGCTCTTTTCCTTTCCCAGCTTGGCTATCTCAGGATGCTGATGAGACCCAGGGAGAAAGTTCTGAGGATGAAGTGACCTCTGGGTCCCTGACAGCAGAATCCCAGGTGGATCGGAGTTTCCTGTCACTTTCATGAAATTGTTTCTCAGATTTTAAGAGCCCTGGACTTTGATTTTCTTTAGGTAGACTTCTTGGATTGGATTTTCTTAGCCTGTTTGAAATCAGCCTGCATGGATTTATTTTACAGGTAATTTCCCCACCAGTAGTAACCTTCCTGAAGAGCCCTCTTGTTTCTAGCAAACCTCTAGCCATTTATCCAACAAATTTAAAAATCATGTTTTTTTTTGTGTGTATATGTGGAAAAAGTACATAAAGTAATTCTTTTTTGGCCATTCCACACAGATTGCAGGATCTCAGTTCCCTGACCATGGATTGAACCCGGGGCCACAGCAGTGAAAGTCTGGAATCCTAATCACTAGGCTACCTAGGAGCTCCCTGTAATTCTTGCTCTTAAAATTCACAAGATGTCATCCAGAGGAAAGACAAGCATTGTAAAACATTTTACACAACATTTTAAAATGAACAGAGTGAGGTTCTGATATTCTTGGAGATGCATGCACTTCCTTAAAGCCCTTTGAGAGAGGATCTTTGGTCATGTCCAGGAGCAGAATTGTAGATGAAAAGAGAAGTGAGTAGAGAAGCTGCTGACAGGTCACAAAGGGCACAAATGAAATAGGCTGAGCAGAAAAGGAAGGAAAGCTTCCAAGAGTCATACCTTAGCTCATTAGAAAGCCAATGGTACTGGCAGCAGGCAAAGTTCTGTACAACCAAACCCCAGAAGCACAGGAAAACTCAAGAGAGTTAGAGAATTAGAGAATTATAAAACCAATATAGAAGGAGATATTAGAGAACAGTAGAGTTTTAAAGTGGAGAGATCTTAGCTTCCAAAATCACATGGTATGGGGTTTAGTCTCATGTCTTTGGGGCTTTCCTGATGGCTCAGACCAATGTAGGAGAATCCGCCTGCAATATAGGTGACACGGGTTCAATCACTGGGTTGGGAAGATCCCCTAGAGAAGGAAAGGGCCACCCACTCCAGTATTCTTGCCTGGAGAATTCCACAGACAGAGGCTGGTGGGCTACAATTCATGGGGTCACAAAGAATCAGACACGACTGATTGACTAACACCAAATCTTTAACTTTGCTCAAATTCAGTTTTCTCATTGGTTAAATGTGGATGCTAGTGTTGGCCTCATAGAGCTGAAATACATTCCAGAATTATTTATGATCCATAAAAAGCATTAAAATAATCTGTATACTTAAGGAATTTGTTATTATTTCAGCCTTCTGGCTCTGAGTTCTTTTCCCATTTGGTAATATTTAAAAAAATAAAAACAAAGTACCTCAAATGGTTATTTGTGTAAGTTGTTCACAGCAGGCCCTCATACTTCCCAATACAGTGGCTGCTTTGGTCAAGGGATCTTCCTTACAAGCCACAATTCATTCTCCCTCCAAAAATGTGCTATTCTCGCATACTTTTCTTACTAACAGAAATCCCTAGCTAAGGGTCTTACCCATGCAGAAATGTTCTCATTTATAACCAGTTCTTTCAGCCCAACCAGGGTCCCTGTCTTGTCTTGTGGCCTTGGCCTCCTTTTGGACTCTCCCCTTTCTCAAATTTTCCTGATTTTTATTGTCCTTAAATTACTATATACTGTTCTACAACCTTCTTTAATACAGTTCATGATCATTTTGCCTTTAGCCAAACTGCATGTTGGAAGAGACAACTTACATGCTCCCTGCATTGTTTTGTACCCTCCATCAGAGAATCAGCCAAATGGTTTTCAGAAGAGTGTCCACAGGAGCTGACGAAGGCTGAATGACAAGATCTCCTTCTAGCCTTTCCCACGTCAGAGATGGTGTTGGTCTTCTTTATAGACCGGGACCTGGTGGACTGGAGTCGACGAAAAGAAAGAGAGAGAGAGAGCAGTATCTCTCGGGTTATGTGGAAAACCAGTAAAGCCCATGCACAGGACTTGCACCACTCACAAAGGCACAGGGCGTCCTCTCAAGGAGGTCTTGAAAGCCCAGGCGAGAAAGTGAGCTCAGTAAGTTTCCATGCTCCGACGAGAACGAAGACAGAAAGAAGGACGCAGGGGACCCAGGTCTCTAGTGGAGCAGGGGTATTTTATTAGCAGAAATGCAGGCTTATATATCTTTAGTAAAATGATTACTCAGCTATTACAAAGAATGAAATTTCATCAGTTGTAACGAAATGGATAGTCTAATACATACAAGGTCGCTGATGCTGAAAAGAGTCACTGAAGGCAGTTACCGAAAGGAATCCAAGCAGGTACCCTTTCCCATGGTCTCAGTCCTGAGACCTGTGTGCCGCTCTGCTCGTTCCCGGAATAGGAACTGATAAGGAACAGAGAATCCTTGAGAAACGGTACACAAAGGAAGAAAAGTGCAACATATTGGATTCCTTAAAGTTGAACATCCCCTGACAATTCCCCCTTTTTTATTTTTTCATAATTGGGGGTGACTGTAGATACTTTAGTGAAAAAGGTCCTGACCAAATGAGTTTGTTTAGTTTGAACAATTTTAGTTGAAAGGCATTGGTATAATACACGTATAACCATTAGGACAATTATTAGCATTACAATTCCAGATCCAATACTATGTATAATGCTTTGCAACCATCTTTGAGGGTCTAGCTCAGATAATTGATCACCTAGCTGTTCAGCTAAGGTTTCCAGATTGTTGGAAGAGGGTAGACTCTTAAAGAAGCCTAAAGATTTTTTTTTTTGGTAATAATTGTATATTTAAGCATTATCATGTAAGTCTTGCAAGTGAAATTTGATTTGTTTCCAACTGTAGGCACTATAGTTGAACCGAACAGGGGTAATACAAAATTGAGTAGAATTTCAATTACATTTTAGTATAGCTTGTTTTTGTAAATCTATTAATTGATCTCCGACCCATTGGAGGGCTATTTTTATTTCCTGTATTTCATCTTGAACTTCCTCATTTATCTGAGCCTGAGTGGTCCACATAGCATGAGCATCTTTAGTCCAATTTTGGATAAAATTGTGTGTTTGAATTGAGGTTTGTAAAGTAATGCTGGCAACAGCAGCAGTAGTGTAAATGGCTATTAATCCCCAAATGTCAAGAATTAGCCATTCAATGAATCGTTTAGATCGTCGGAGTAATTTAGTAAGTAACCAGGAAGCAACTCCAGCCATGGGACCTTCCTCTCAGGGTCATTGGAGATCTATTGGCAACCATAGGTTACGTCGAGATCAAAGAATCAGAAGGGATTCACTTTTTATAGACATGGAGGCATTAAGACAAGTATATAGTTTGCAATTTATACAAGTTACAGAACATAAAGTCTTATTAAACTGTAAATTTCTTATAGCTACAACAAAAGGAAGAGGAATACAAGCTTGTATGAAATATGAATGATTATAATGAAAGGAATAAGGACTAGAACCATGACTAGTCTCTGTGAAATATCCAGTCCAAGTTACAAGTTCTTCGTTGTTCGTGGCAAATTTCCAAATGTCTCATTGCTCAGGTCCAATCTGTTTATTGAGGACGATTTGAGGGCGAGGAGGTGCCATCCCACTGCTACCACCAAGAAGTCCTTTGTCATGGTAACGTTTCATCGTAGTATTGGTAGTCTTCCATGTTACTTGAATAGTATAATCACATACAGTACTATTAATATCATCTGAACAGTCAGATAACCATATACCATGGGGTCCCCAATTGACAATGGTGTAATTGGCCACAAACATTAATTTTCCTGATTTGGTTTGACATCTGTCCCAATGAACAGGAGTATATTTAAAGTTTTTATAAGTAAACCCTTTCAGTTCAGTTCAGTTCCGTTCAGTTGCTCAGTCGTGTCCGACTCTCTGCGACCCCATGAATCACAGCATGCCAGGCCTCCCTGTCCATCACCAACTCCCGGAGTTCACTCAAACTCATGTCCATCTAGTCGGTGATGCCATCCAGCTTTGGCTCCATCCCTTTATTCTTTCTGGAGTTATTTCTCCATTGATCTCCAGTAGCATACTGGGCACCTACCGACCTAGGGAATTCCTCATTCACTATCCTATCATTTTGCCTTTTGATACTGTTCATGGGGTTCTCAAGGCAAGTATACTGAAGTGGTTTGCCATTCCCTTCTCCAGTGGACCACATTCTGTCAGACCTCTCCACCATGACCCGCCCATCTTGGGTGACCCCACAGGACATGGCTTAGTTTCATTGAGTTAGACAGGGCTCCTTTACATAATGTTTTTTGTCCTTTCCCTAGAGTTTCAGTAGTGTTGACATGGTTCTCATAAAAAGAAAGGGCAGTAAATAATCCAAGCAATGTCTGATAGTCTTTTTTTGGAGGCAGGATGAAAGCCCAAGTTTGTCGGCTAACGTTTATGTATAATTCTTTTGGGCCCATGTATAAAGGAAGGATTTCATAATCTAGAGAAATATTAATTAGTCTCTCTTCTTCCTCAGGGTGTGAGGGCCCCTCCAGGCTCTAAGGAGGAGGCATATGTACTGAGTCATTAGTGGATACAATTGGTCTTATGTCTGTCCATATTATAACCTGCAATAAAAGGAGGGTTAGGTATATAAGCCCAATAAGTGTAATTAATCAAGTCAGCCTGAGCAGGGGAAGCAAAAGCAAGCATAGCGACAAAAGTATTTTCTGGATTCTGAGGCATTCCTTGTTGAGAAGACAGATTTTCAGCTTGATTAGTAAGGGTTTTTATCTGTCCCCAAGTAGGGAGATTATGAGGTAGATGATGTTGACTGGGGCGTTTTTTTGAAATCTCTAAAGCGCGAGAGTTGGACTGTGAAGAAAGCTGATCGCCGAAGAATTGATGCTTTTGAACTGTGGTGCTGGAAAAGACTCTTGAGAGTCCCTTGGACTGCAAGGAGATCCAACCAGTCCATTCTAAAGATCAATCCTGGGTGTTCATTGGAAGGACTGATGCTAAAGCTGAAACTCCAATACTTTGGCCACCTGATGCGACGAGTTGACTCACTGGAAAAGACTCTGATGCTTGGAAGGATTGGGGGCAGGAGGAGACGGGGACGACAGAGAATGAGATGGCTGGATGGCATCACCGACTCGATGGAGGTGAGTTTGAGTGAACTCCGGGAGTTGGTGATGTACAGGGAGGCCTGACGTGCTGTGATTCATGGGGTCGCAAAGAGTCGGACACGACTGAGCGACTGAACTGAACTGAAAGCTGCCATGGCTTGTACTGGAACCTCCTCTTCCTGGTGATTTCACCTTTTCCTCTCTATCTTGAATGTCGGTGGTCCCCCGGGGGTGGATCTTCCAAAGAAGGAGCCAACTGACTTCGATGGATCCATCTGGAGAAATATAAGCATACCTCTTTCTCTATAATATTAATTTTCCAGATTTTCATTGTTTAGTTAACCCGTTTTGATACCAAATGGGCAGAGGAAGGGAGGTATCCTTCAATGCCTCAAAATGTTTTTCTGCTTTTGTCAAAATATCTCCTTGCGGTAAGTTTAAAAAATTTAAAACAAAGCTGTATTGACAGTAGTTACAGATTTAGAGAATAGCTTATGTTGGAATCTAGTAAAGTCTGTTTTAGATAAGGAAGATAGTAGTGTTCTTATGTATTCTCCCTTTTTAAATTTTTTTATTTGTAGTTTCAGTGTGTGATGTGTTTGACTATACCTTGTGCTTGTGGATTATAAGGAATATTTGTAACGTGTTTAATAGAAAATGATTATACAAATTGAAGTGTTTAGAAATATAGGCAGGGCCATTATCTGTTTTTATAGAACTAGGAGTTTCAACATGTGTAGTTTCACCTCAAAAGGTGTGGCCCAGATAAGAGAAGAGTTTGTGTTGATACAGATATGTAAGAAAGAAGATGGAGAGAGTTCAGGGCAATGAGTCACATCAATTTGTCATAATTCATTGGGTTGTAATCTTCGAAGATTGATATCTTGTGTAATGGATCGAAGTTGTAAGAGTTTATAAGTAGAGCAATTATTAATGAATTTTTTAGCTTGGTGGTAAGGAATTTTCTAAATTTGGTGTAAGGAGCCAGTATTATTGTGTAATAAAGCATCTTGTTCTTTGGAAGTAACAAAAGAAACAAATTTATTAGCTTGTTCATTACCGTGAGTCATAGGGCCAGGAAGGCAGAAATGTGTTTGAATATGAGTATCACTCACCTAGAGCCAGACATCTTGGAATGTGAAGTCAAGTGGGCCTTAGAAAGCATCACTATGAACAAAGCTAGTGCAGGTGATGGAATTCCAGTTGAGCTATTTCAAATCCTGAGAAATGATGCTGTGAAAGTGCTGCACTCAATATGCCAGCAAATTTGGAAAACCCAGCTGTGGCCACAGGACTGGAAAAGGTCTTCATTTCAATCCCAAAGAAAGGCAATGCCAAAGAATGCTCAAACTACTGCACAACTGCACTCATCTCACATGCTAGTAAAGTCATGCTCAAAATTCTCCAAGCCAGGCTTCAGCAATATGTGAACCGTGAACTTCCAGATGTTCAAGCAGGTTTTAGAAAAGGCAGAGGCACCAGAGATCAAATTACCAACATTCGCTGGATCATGGGGAAAGCAAGAGAGTTCCGGAAAAACATCTATTTCTGCTTCATTGACTATGCCAAAGCCTTTGACTGTGTCGATCACAATAAACTGTGGAAAATTCTGAAGGAGATGGGAATCCCAGACCACCTGACCTGCCTCTTGAGAAACCTGTATGCAGGTCAGGAAGCACCAGTTAGAACTGGACATGGAACAACAGACTGGTTCCAAATAGGAAAAGGAGTATGTCAAGGTTGTATATTGTCACCCTGATTATTTAACTTATATGCAGAGTACATCACGAGGAACGCTGGGATGGAAGAAGCACAAGCTGGAATCAAGATTGCTGGGAGAAATATCAATAACCACAGATATGCAGATGACACCACCCTTATGGCAGAAAGTGAAGAGGAACTCAAAAGCCTCTTGATCCAAGTGAAAGAGGAGAGTGAAAAGGTTGGCTTGAAGCTCAACATTCAGAAAACAAAGATCATGGCATCTGGTCCCATCACTTCATGGGAAATAGATGGGGAAACAGTGGAAGCAATGTCAGACTTTATTTTTTTGGGCTCCAAAATCACTGTGGATGCTGATTGCAGCCATGAAATTAAAAGACGCTTGCTCCTTGGAAGGAAAGTTATGACCAACCTAGATAGTATATTAAAAAGCAGAGACATTACTTTGCCAACAAAGGTCCGTCTAGTCAAGATGGACCTTTAGCAGCCTGTAATTTCTCTTTTGTAAGAAGCCACTGCTCTGTCCAAATAGGTTCGTCATAAATTTAAGTTATTTTAATAATTGTTTTGTTTGTGAAATGAGCAATGGCCCCTAGGAAAATTGTGGAATGTATATTTGAGTTTGTCATAGTATAAGTAAATACCTTTCTGTTAGATTAAGGGATGTATCTATCACATAAGGTTGTAATGTTATAGGCTGGCCTTCTGGTCTATCACAAGGATAAATTTGAATATTTTGATAGACTTCTTGTATTTGAGAAATTTCTGTAATTTGGTAAGAAATTTTCTGTATAGGCCAAGATTTAGGCCATAAGTGTTTGGAAATAATAGCAATATTGGATTCAGTGTCAAGGAGATTAGAAAATCTTTTATCATTAATTTTGATATTTATATTTGGTTGGGCATATTCTGATATCAATGATGTCCATAAGGATTGTTTTTGATCTGTATTTCTTAATTTATTTGTCTGTGTATCATTAGAGGAGTTAATAGAAATATAAGGTAAAAGAATTGGGCAATTTTGTCTCTTTTTTGAATTGTCATAGTATCTGAGATGACATGATAATTTGAATTTCTCTCTTATAATCTGAATCAGTTATTTCAGGGAGAACAGTAATTTTCTTAGAAGTCAAGCTAGATTGGCCAAGGAAAAGGCCAAAGGTTTGTGGAGGTAGGGATCCAAAAAGTCCAGTAGGTATTCTAGAAGGGATTGTTTGAGGGAAAAGATGGAGTTTGTCCCTGTTTTTTGTTGAAGGGGATCTGGGGAGTCCCCTGTTTGAAGTTTTTCAAAATAAGTTTTCTCTCAATATCATATTTAGAATGACAGTCTTTGGCCCAATGTATCTCTTTATGGCAGCGGGGGTAGATTTTTGGAAATTTTTTATTATTTTTAAGTTTTTTTGCGTGTTTCTTAGGGCAATCTTTTTTTAAATGGGTTTTATCTCCATATGCAAAATATCCTTCATTTCCCTTTTTAAAAGCAGCAGCCATTGTTTCAGCTAACATTTGTATTTTCTGTGTCTCAGACCCTAGATTGCGGCAAGCCTTCAAATAATCAGTAACAGTCCTGGTCTCACGTATTGGAGTGATGGCCCTTTGACATTTTTGATTTGCATTCTCATATGCAAGCAGTTTTTCTAGATGTATTTTGGTTTCTTCTCCAATTGCACTATGGGAAATAGCAGTTTCTAGTCTAGCTAGAAAATCAGCATAGGCTTTATTCAGTCAGTTCAGTAAGTTCAGTTCAGTCGCTCAGTCGTGTCCGACTCTCCGCGACCCCATGAATCACAGCACGCCAGGCCTCCCTCTCCATCACCAACTCCCGGAGTACACTCAAACTCATGTCCACAGAGTCGGTGATGCCATCCAGCCATCTCATTCTCCGTCGTCCCCTTCTCCTCCCGCCCCCAACCTTTCCCAGCATCAGAGTCTTTTCCAGTGAGTCAACTCGTCGCAGGCCCTTGTAATATCTCAGTGTAACTATATTTAGGTTCTCCTTGAGGAGTAATTCGATCTCAAGCTTCAAGGGTAACTTCTTTTAATTGTTTGATGAGCCACCAAGATGACAGCTTACGGTGAATGATTCTGTCAAATTAGTAGTCTCTGAAGGAGAGTTAATTCCGGGACCAAAGATAGTTTTCAGTCATTGAGAGCTTTGTGTAAAGTGACAGATCAGAGAAAGCTTCTGATATAGATATCAGAAGGGGGTAGAAAGAGTATTTGTCTTAGTAGTTTAAGTGGGACCTTATATATTTCTCAACTAGTTGTTGAGAATAGGTAAAAAGAATACCTTAATGCTGTAAGAGTTCTATTAGGCCCTTTCCCAAGACATATATCCAGAGATAACTTTGGCATAAGATTAGCCAGGGAGAACAGGTTCCAGATAACCTCTCTGGGCAAGATATATTGTTGCTGTGCAATCAGGGGTACAAGTCTTGAGATACAAGTTCCCAGGCAAGATTTGTTACAATTATAACCATTAACATAGAGCCTCAACAGGTCAGGAAGCAACAGTTAGAACTGGACATGGAACAACAGACTGGTTCCAAATAGGAAAAGGTGTACGTCAAGGTTGTATATTGTCACCTTGCTTATTTAACTTATATGCAGAGTACATCATGAGGAACGCTGGGCTGGAAGAAGCACAAGCTGGAATCAAGATTGCCAGGAGAAATATCAATAACCTCAGATATGCAGATGACACTACCCTTATGGCAGAAAGTGAAGAGGAACTCAAAAGCCTCTTGATCCAAGTGAAAGAGGAGAGTGAAAAGGTTGGCTTGAAGCTCAACATTCAGAAAACAAAGATCATGGCATCTGGTCCCATCACTTCATGGGAAATAGATGGAAAAACAGTGGAAACAGTGTCAGACTTTGTTTTTTTGGGCTCCAAAATCACTGCAGATGCTGATTGCAGCCATGAAATTAAAAGACGCTTGCTCCTTGGAAGGAAAGTTATGACCAACCTTGATAGTATATTAAAAAGCAGAGACATTACTTTGCCAACCAAGGTCCGTCTAGTCAAGGCAATGGTTTTTCCCGTGGTCATGTATGGATGTGAGAGTTGGACTGTGAAGAAGGCTGACCGCCGAAGAATCGATGCTTTTGAACTGTGGTGTTGGAGAAGACTCTTGAGAGTCCCTTATACTGCAAGGAGATCCAACCAGTCCATTCTAGAGAAGATCAATCCTGGATGTTCATTGGAGGGACTGATGCTAAAGCTGAAACTGCAATACTTTGGCCACCTCATGCGACGAGTTGACTCACTGGAAAAGACTCTGATGCTGGGAAAGGTTGGGGGCAGGAGGAGAAGGGGACGACGGAGAATGAGATGGCTGGATGGCATCACCGACTCTGTGGACATGAGTTTGAGTGTACTCCGGGAGTTGGTGATGGAGAGGGAGGCCTGGCGTGCTGTGATTCATGGGGTCGCGGAGAGTCGGACACGACTGAGCGACTGAACTGAACTGAACTGAACATAGAGCCTAAGAAAAGCATTTCCATGAGTAAGACATTGTGCTGTGTAATCATTAGTTCTGGACCTAAAGAAAGGTCAGCTCTCCGGCAAGATACATTGTTGTACAAGGCTTAAGGAAAGCATGAGTGAGAATGTTTGCTTCCTCTATATAGGGCCTTGGACTGTCTGCTTAAGCTTTAACTCTTTCATTTCCTCCTGCTTTTAGGAGAATATGGTTGTCAGGGAAAGGGGTGGAGAAATCATTCCATAACTTTTTCCTGTTGGAAAGTAGTGTAGACCCTAAATTGTTGAGGCAATATATTTTCTTTATCCTCATATTGAGGATCTTTGATCCAGGGGCCCCAAGTAGTAGTTGGAAGAGCCTGTGGCAATCATAGAAGCTTGAATAATCATTTGTAACTTAAATGCCTCAAACCTCTTACATATAAAATTCATTATATAGTTACAGATATAAAAAGTAAACAGCAAGAATAAGATGACTACAATTATTACAGTCAAGATAATTTTCCACCATTTGGAGATAAGCCTCTATTTGCTGATGTGAAACTGAAAGTCTTTGAACTTTAAATAAATGATAAAGTAAAGTAGAAAAACGGTGGGGCTTTCCAGCTGTTTGTCCCATAACCCTGCACTTACCTGACCTCAGTAAATCCCAGTCACTCTGTCCTGAATACCGTGAATTCCAGGTCCCTGTTTGGGCGCCACTTGTTGGTCTTCTTTACAGACCAGGACCTGGTGGACCGGAGTTGATGAAAAGAGAGAGAGAGCAGTATCTCTCGGGTTACGTGGAAAACCAGTAAAGCCCATGTACAGGACTTGTACCACTCATGAAGGCACAGGGCGTCCTCTCAAGGAGGTCTTGAAAGCCCAGGTGAGAAAGTGAGCTCGGTAGGTTTCCACACTCCGATGAGAACAAAGACAGAAAGAAGGACGTGGGGGACCCAGGTCTCTAGTGGAGCAGGGGTATTTTATTAGCAGAAATGCAGGCTTATATATCTTTAGTAAAATGATTACTCAGCTATTACAAAGAATGAAATTTCATCTGTTGTAACAAAATGGATAGTCTAATACACACAAGGTCGCTGATGCTGAAAAGAGTCACCGAAGGCAGTTACCGAAAGGAATCCAAGCAGGTACCCTTTCCCATGATCTCAGTCCTGAGAACTGCGTGCAGCTCTACTCATTCCCGGAATAGGAACTGATAAGGAACAGAGAATCCTCGAGAAATGGCACACAAAGGAAGAAAAGTGCAACATATTGGATTCCTTAAAGCTGAACATCCCCTGACAAGATGGGTTCCCACGTGTGGCAGGCTTTCTCATACAGATTGACATAGACCTATCTGACCTGAGGAGAATCTCTGCTGAGGGCTGTTTTTCCACCTCTGATAGATTTGCTTAAAAAAAAAAAAAAAAAAAGGAGGGTCCAGGAAAACTTGTCTACAATCTCTTAGCATATAGAGAAAGTTAGAACGACTTCCTGATTCAGGCTAAAAAGAAATATATTTGATCTTCTAGGAACCATTGACCTTCAAGGACATAATTGTGGACTTCATCCAGGAGGAGTTGGGGCATATGGCCCCTGCTCACTGGAATCTGTACCTGGAGGTGATGCTGGAGAACTATGGAAACCTGGTCTCAGTGGGTAAGGGTGGATTCCTTTTGTAACTAGAACCTGCCTATTGGAATAAGAATCTTTATTTCTAACTGAACTGCTCTGCTTGAGCTTTGGGTTCTGTGTTAGAAATTTCTAGTTCCATTTGAACAGCAAGTCAGAATTGCTGTGGTCTTTTCTGCCCTGGTCTTTCTACTGTACCCTACAGAAGGCCTGACCAACAAAGGACTGTCTGTAAATTCTTGGGATACCTCTCTGACCTCAGCACATACAGTTTTTTTTTCTTGTGAGCAGGATACCAGCTTTCCAAACCTGGTGTGATTTCCCAGTCAGAGAAAGGAGAAGAGCCATGGCTGATGGAGAGAGAGGTTTCAGGAGGTACAAGTCCAGGTAAGAGCAAGGCAGGTGGAGCCCTTACGTTTGCCAGAGAGTTCAGCTTAAAGCTTCTGCAGGCCTTGGGGAAGGCTGCAGTCACCTGGGTGAGACCCACAAAAAACTCGATCACCACTCTGTCCCTCCTTTCCTACACTTGCCTCTTCTCATTAGTTTCTCTGGAGTCAGAGGAAAAGAGATGCCTTTCTCTTCAAGGTTAACTGCCTTTACCATTTCTTCTGACCTGACTTCTGTGGTTGTCTTGCTTTCTCCAGCATTCTAAACCTTGCCCTGATCATAGTTTCTTTCTCCTGTACATTCAGATATCCATGGATCTCTCCTCATTTAAAAGAGCGCTCTTGGTACTTCCCTGGTAATCCAGTGGTTAAGACTCTGTGAAGTCTTTGTGTTTCCATTGCAGGGAGCATGGGTTCAATCCTTGTCAGGGAACTAGGATCCCTCATGCTGAAGTGCAGCCAAAAAAATCAACCAACCAACCAAACAAAAGAAACACAACAAAAGACAAACACCCCAAAAAAATCAGCACCCTTCACCAGATTCTTAAGTCATTTTATCATGACTTTCTCTGATGATTCCATTAAAAATTTTTTCCTATATTCTATGACTATCCCTTCAATTTTGATTCTCTTTTTAACTTGTGTAATTTAACTTTTATTTCAGATAATACACGACTCTTTGAGAAATCACCATAGAATTCCTTCTTAGCAAATCCAATGGCTTTTAATAGTCTTCTTTGACTTCTAAGAATAGTAAAAATGACACTGTTTTCCAAGCTGGTTTCTATGAGTCCTGTACCTACTTTAACCCCATATAACAAATGAGATAAAGAAGGCGCTTAGGTTAAGAAATCTGTCCATGATCGTTTAGCCACTGTTAGATGGAATCAGTGTTTGAATTCTAATCATTCTGCCTCCATGGTTTGAGTTCTTATGGTGCTTTCCTACAGGGCAGCATTAGGTTATGTAGACCTCACCACCTTCGGGGTATTGTTTTCTTCCATCAGCTAGTTTATTTGTCTCTTCTGTCTCTCTTATTCCTTCCTCAGTGCTTCTCATCAATCCCCTTCTTAATGCAGGTGTATCACTTATGCCTTTGTTAGGCAAGGCTAACCTACTATAGCATATAGACTCTAAAGTCTGGCTCAAACTGAATAGGGCTTTCTTGCTCATATATTGATCTGGGGGAGTTGGTTAGTTCAGCGGACAGTTCTTCACCACTTTGCATTCAGGGGCAGAGATTCCTTCCACATGGTAGTTCCATCCTTCTTGAGGGCCTCCTCATCGTCTAAGTTTGGCCAGCAGTAGAGGAAAAGCACAAGGAGGGCATGTCTGCCCACTCTGGTATTCTTGCCTGGAGAATCCCCATGGACAGAGGAGCCTGGCGGGCTACAGTCCACGGGGTTCCAAAGAGTCAGACACGACTGAACAACTAGGCACAGCACAGAGGAAGGGCACAGAGGGGTTCATTTGCGAGGTTTTTATGGATGGCTCACATCACTTTTCACTCCCACTCACTTAATGGGGGAGACCTGTTATTTCACTCAAATCCAGGGAAGATTGGGAGTATAGTACAGTTGTGTGTCCAAAAATAAGGAGAAGAAATTTCAGTGAACAGCCAACAGTCTCTGCCACAATCCCTGAGGAGCCTCTCTCTTTTATACTGCTGTTCTGTTTCTGCACAAACTCCCACAGATGCATTGTGATGTTCTCAACTATCCCTTTGATATCTGTACTCTCCACATCTTCATTTGTGTCATACATGTTTATATGAACTCTATTCCCTCACCTCCCTGGTGTTTAGAACATCTCTATATAGACACACTGTTGTTACTTCAAGCCCAGTACATCCAAAATCGGAAGCAATAGTTTCTCCCAAACTAAGTTCTCATCCTGACCCCTCCTGTCCTTTCAGCCTCTAAGACTAGAAACCACTGTATCAGCAAGGATGTATCATGCTTTCTACTTTGTTTTTTCCCCCATCCTCCATGTTTTCTGCTTTGGTTTTACCTACTCGGTCCACTTCTACTCTTCATCTCTGTTGATGTTTTTAAGCCAGGCTCCCATCATCCCATGCCAATTACTATAATTTCTAGCTGCATTTGTGTACATCTTATTTTCTTTTTCTGAATCATTTTGAATGTTACTGCCAGATTGGACCACTCAAAATATCTCATTTATCTTGTTTTTACCCTAAAAAGAAAAGTTAAGTGACTCCTTATCCCCTATAATAAGTAATCCAAACATCTCTACTTGCCTTTTGAGTCCAGTCCAAAATTTATCCTGCTATTACCAAGTACTTTGTATGTGCTTTGACTAAAATGAGCTTGGACATCCTGGAGAATAAGTTTGCTGTCAACAGAAACTATTGATGCTTTAGGATGACGAAGTCCAGAATAGTTGGATAGAAGTAGAGAGTAAAAATCCAGCAAACTCCCTCATCTGATTTATAAAAATCACATCTGAAAATGCTGTGTCATGTATACTATGGGTAGAATATATGTTCTCTATCTTTTAAGATTTTACATTGCAGATAATATTTTGTCACAAATTAAGAAACCATTTTTCACCTCTTATATAGGTAATAATTATGAAGATAGATAAAAATCCAGTGAAAGGCACCCATATTCACCAATAGAACATATACCCATAACCTAATAATTTCTTTTTAGTAAATCCTATGAAACACTGACAGAAGTATACACAAATTTATATATAAAAGATAAAGGGAAAAAATGGACACTACCTAAATATTTTTCAGTAGAGAAAAGTCAAAGAAATATGTCTATAAGTGGAATGCAGGCTTTCCTCATAGCTCAGTTGGTAAAGAATCTGCCTTCAATGCAGGAGACCCTGGTTCAATTCCTGGGTTGGGAAGATCCACTGGAGAAGGGATAGGCTACCCACTCCAGTATTCTTGGCCTTCCCTTGTGACTCAGCTGGTAAAGAATCTGCCTGCAATGTGGGAGGCCTGGGTTTGATCCCTGGGTTGGGAAGATCCCCTGGAGAAGGGAAAGGCTACCCATTCCAATATTCGGGCCTGGAGAATTCCATGGACTGTATAGTCCATGGGGTTGCAAAGAGTCAGACATGACTGGGCGACTTTCACTATTTCACTAAGTGTAATGCAGTTGTTATAAAGAATAAGATAAATCTAAATGTACAAACATAGAGGGGGGCATAAGATATAGCTGAGTTAAAAAAACATGCAGAATTATATTTATGACCATATATACACAAATGCACATATTTACATGTATTTATTATTGAGAAATGTCTGAACAGATTCATTCCATAATCCTAAGAGAATAAAGGAAATGGAGATGAAATTGACAGAGGCTATCCTTTTTTAGTGAATGCATTTCTATATTATTTAATGTTTTATTTGAGCATGCAAAATTTATGAGGTACTTAGATTTTTT